>NC_055680.1:9188391-9490288 GCF_017976325.1 Chelmon rostratus | reverse complement strand
GCACAGGTCACCATTCCCACAGGTCGTTTTTATCCTGCCTGTGTATTTTTTAAAGCAAGGAGAAGTGAATAAAGGGCAGGTTGGATATTTCTTCTAAAGCCGCTTCTTTCTCTACCTTGTTGAGGCTCCGTGCCGCACTGTCTTTGCCGCCTGGCGTGAGGTTCCTCAGCTGCACGTCCAGCAGATCCACCAGCTGAACCATGGCCTTCACTGTGTAGGTGATGTCCCCTGCCTGGAGATTACGCTTAGTTTGCTCCGCCAACTCCCTGGCAATGACTGCAGCTGTCTCTCCAGCTTTGAGCTGTAAAAAAAAAAGTGAATTCACTCAAACTTCATTTAAATTGTGACTGAAATAGATAAATATCTGAACTTATTGGGAGTTATTCCTCTACAGCTGAACAAAAATCCTGATATCCTCATTTCTTTACTGTTCCATGAACTTACTATCCACAACCCACACTGGAAAACATGACAAATTGCAACGCACAAGCGTGTAGCCCCTGAAAATGAGTGCCGTTTAGCCTACACAACCGCTGCTATAGTGCACACAATTAATGTGGCGAGATGGTACTCAGCTGAGTGTACACCGGGGCCAATACTGTATCCTGAAGCAATTATGAAATCAACTACTGTGCGGATTTCCCCAGGTAGCCTTACACCTTTATGAAACTAATGGGGAGCAGTGCAGCATGGGGGAAGCAGTGTGTATATGTTGCACTCAGAGGACAGATCCTGGTGGATATTTGTTTTTTCTTATGTTTTAAAACTTGCGTGATTTGGGCGTCTTGGGAGTTGTTGGGAAAACAAACAATATCAGTGATTATTTCTGATTATTTCCACTTTGTCGCTTTAAGATTTGCTTTGTTTTACACACTATCAGCTTATCACATTAGTTTCTGGGGTTGCAGGTCACAGAAGAAAAATGTTCATTGCGCATTCAAAATGTAGCACTTTCCCACTGCGCTGAAGCTGAATGCCATCAGAGTGCGGGCTAATTTTAGCAGCTCTATGCTGTTCTTTTTTTGGATTCGGAGAAGTTTACATGAACCCAATCCAAACAAACACATCCATTAGCTCTAATTCTAAAAGCTTTTTCTGTCTTAAGTGAAATGGGAAAACATACACAAGCTGTGAGCTACGAAGTCGAGGAGGGCTTCAGGTCTTCGTGCGGATCATAAACTGGTGAGGGTGCTGGCTTTTTGCCTGGAGTCTGCGATCTTAAATCTAAGTCTATTAGCATGATAACATCTACGGAGCCGTCAAGTTAGGATCCATTGTTCTCACTGTAAAACAATACAGCTGGAAGCATTACAAAGTCGGCTGGATACAGCATTTTCACCTTCATGGAGGTTAAGTCGGCTTCATCAGCTAGCTATAGCTGATCAAACATTTGTTATTGGTAAATTAGCATGATAAACTGCAGATGTAAAGCTGAGAGAAGGGAAAGTATCACTAACTCATAGTGAAGATCCAATTGTTTGAACCACAACACACAAAGGTATTAAGCAGTTTTGCTTACAATAGTCGAGAAAGTGCCTCTTGCTATTTCTTTCACCGGGGAAACTTCCTATTATCTGACTTGTGAGCTGCAGGGGCATCTGTTTATTGGCTAATGAGACTCACCACAAACCAAATTACAGTGTACATCTCAGCCTAATAATGTGAAGAGGTTCCCCTTGACGTTGACCATTTCCCACTTTTAATTTTTGAGCCTCTACATTCCAGCTGTTTAAATAAATGGGCCTTATCCAGCAACTGAGAAACGCAGTGCAAAGCCATATCTCTGTTAAATCAGCTGAAATGCTTAAAATATATATCGATGTGTACAGCTATAACACAAAAACTAGGCCTGAGTGGCAGTCAACATGACTAAATGCGGTGCACCCTTTTGCTCTGAGGCAGTTCAGAGGTCAGTTACTGCCAAGGTTTTAACTAGGTGCAGTAAGATGAGCCTGGTTTTGAGGCTCAGTGACTCCAACTAAAGCAGGCCAGCCCTGATTTACTCTGGCATCACCTGCTCTCATCGTCTGTGAGTTTATTAGTCAGGCCAATTATGCTGCTTAAATTGGTCTTCGCAGAGGTGTGTGCAGGGGAACACGTCTTTAGAAGATATTTTCCTCTTTTCCCTCCCTGCTCTTGTCTCTTAATGAGGGGAGCTGGGGATGCAGGGTAAATAGCTTTGTTATTCTTCTCTCTTTCAGCTTATCTGCCGCCATTTCTTTCTCTTCTTATTCTCTATACCTTCCCTTCTCATTTTGTCCACCGGACCATCTGGTAATGAGCGGTACCACATACAGGACAATGGCTCCAGATCTAATATAACGAAGTGCCAGATGGGCAATCCAGATCTCTGACACGTTGATCTTCATTAAAGTCTTCCTGTCTCCACAGCGACAGGCACACAGCCGAAGTGCGATATTTTTTTTTTTTTTCAAAGATTAATAACACTTTTGTTAAAAATACACACGTTGCTTGTCAAGTAGATTTTAACAGGCAATATTCTGCTAAGAGTCACACTGTTACTGGCGAGTCCATGCAACAACACGGCCATAGCAAAACAGCCTCTATAGCAAGTTCGGAAATAACTTTGCTTTAGTTAATTTCTCCAAACAGCAGCCTGTAGTGGAGCTTTATTGCACGGCTCAAATGGTGCTGCACAGAAATGCACCTGATAATTTCTCTCCCTTCTATTTTGTTCCCTAACAGCCATTCTCTAGCCATATCCGCAAACTGCCGTTTGTTTAATGGGCCGAGCTTTGTGCCGTTGAGTAGATCATAAGTGTTATAACATGCACGCCTCAGGGTCCTATGAGTTTAAGGGAGAACATTTTCAACACTGCCTGCAATTCATAACCTGGAACCTCGATCCTCGCATGCCGTAACCTTCCCCTCTTCTGATTTGATTCTATTACGGATTTAAACATGGCGAGCTTTATGTGGGGCTTTGCATAATAACTTGCCCGTAGAGGAGGAGATACAAATCGTTGTGCTTGAGAAGTATGGAATGTGGCTGATTGCGCGATCGTGTTGTAGGACAGAAAGTGGCAGTCCATTAGAGCATGGTGCTGAGGGATTGGTTTTCACCCCGTCCCCGTTCGACCGCCCACGGCAAACATACGCAACCCGTCTATCGAGCAAAACGTCCGGTTAACCATTACAGAAATTGACCAGTTAAGAAGAGACAAAGAACAAAACACACCAAAAGCCCTCTCAGCAGAAGCGATATTTATACATTTGCATTATAACTGTGGCGAATGTTACTGGGAATGCACTAAATGGAAACAGTTAAAAAACAAACTTAGGTATCAAAATTACATTTTTAAACTCAGTGCCAAATCCGTCTGTGGTTGTTTTCTAAAGAGTAATGTGTGACGACTCCTGATCAGAAAAAGTACAAAAAGCCCTTTTCAAACAACCCAGCTGTGACGTTACTTTCCACATTTTCTGCTCATTACATCATGCAGCTTGGTACCTTCTGGCTGATGAGGTTGACCCAGGGGGACGTGCAGTTGCTGAAGTTGGGTCCCTGGGGGTCCCAGTATCCCTCTGGACCCACGCACATGTACGAGGCCACGCCTAGACAGAGAAGAAAGACAGAGGCTTAACAAGAACAATGCCTGAAATGATGAGATCAAGAGACACAACCACACCAGCTACAGTGACACATTCTGTCTGTCAATGTGTGTGTGTGTGCGCGCTTCTGACAGATCTGGTGTGGGACAGTCAAGGTTAGCCACATCCTCTCATTCGTCCTCCTCCTTGTTCCCTTTAAAGAGTGATGCACTACACAGTGCTTTCAGTCTTGTCAACTAATGCCCAACTCTTCTGTATTTTCCACTTTTCTTATTTGCAAAACTTGTCCAAATAAACCTGCAACATCCCGAGAAACAGAATTCTTAAGTGATTAAATTAATGGATGTAGCAAAATGTAATTGGATGGTTTTATCTTACAGTGACTGAAATGAAGTTGCTTCACTTGAGGGCAGCCGCGCTCGCCCAGACAGCGTCTGTGTTTAATCATTAAAAGTCAGACAGTGTCTGCATGCGTGTGACAGTTCAACTCCTGCATGAGAAAGAAAATAGGCAAAAATAGGTGCCAATTAAGTCTGCAATAGCTGAATTCATCACAAAAGGTCAATTAAGCCGGTTCAAGAAAACTGCTCTGGTGACAGAGATGTGCTTTGGGGAGTGAATGCCTCACAATGTTCCATCTGGGCTTTTGTCCAAACAAACCTCCAGATTTGCAGTAGATTTTTCTCATTAATTGTAATTAATAAATGAAATGCCTTCAATCAAGAGACAGAGTGGGAACCAACAGTTTTTTGCAGGCATCTGGTATTTGCAACGGATGCAGCGTATTCAAAAACAAAGAGTGTCTTTGACTTGTTCTTCCACGCACCCCAAATAACTTGCGCCTATATTTTCCGAGCTGACATCAGCGAGGCTACACGCTGACATTAAACTGCCCTTGCTTGTACTTAGAGGGAGGGTGCGTCGGAGGGCGAGACGGCCAGCATTAAGAGATATAAATTTTGATTGACATATAATTTCCTTCCCCGGTCCACCTTGGACAGCCTTATGTTTGATGGGTTTATAAGATAAGGGACTCTGCATTTCCTCCTATATTGAGAGGCAGGAGAAGGGGCATGAAAGAGAGGAGCGAGCGAGGGAGTCGGAGGGGAGACAGGATGACAGCGAGGCAAGTGAGGTGGATGGAAGGGGAGCTCGAGGAACTTTCAAAGAGTGGCAGAGGAAGCTCATAGAGTCGTGTTCTGCTTGGCAGTGGCGTCTGACGAGCAGTGGCTTTGAAGAGTGCGCTGAGGGGAGATGGGGTATGTGTTCCTCTTATCTTGCCATATGACGGCTGTTAGTGAGATCTCGACGGGTGCTGGTGTTGCCCATTAATGAACCCTGTATGTACAGTGTGTGTGTGTGTGTGCTGATTGATGAAATGAACAGATTTTTTTCGGCTTCGGGCCAGATTTGAGGGTGTGATGTCACTCCCCGATCTAGGGTGACTTGCTCTAAAAAAGAATTGTGATAGGGAAGTTTCAGAAAATTCCTGCACAAAGGCTCAATTTGAACATGACTGATTTGAATTAGTCGTTCTTTTGGGTTTGTAATAATGTATTACCACTACTGAGTTGCTTTATTTATGCAAAAATAGTGCCTGCCAACAGAAACCCCCAGTATCCAGGTTTCTAGGTTAGCTTATGGTACAATTTAAGACTTAATTCTTCCCTCGCTGTTCAGAATTTTAAGAATGCATCATTATCTTCAATCTTGTTGCATCTGAGTCTTTACTTGAAAAAGCCTTTGCTCAGTAGCAGGTCTCATTACAACATGAGCTGCTGTTAGATCAGCACTCACATATTCATACTTTCTGAGGTCACGCTTTTATATCTAAGGCAGCTAACATCAATTTCATCTTCATGCTTGACTTCATTTCGTTATTGATACAAAGACAGAACTGGAACAACATGTATGGAAACAAATGGTCTGATGCCTCACAAACAAAGCTCAACCTCCCCTTCAAAGTGCCTTACACAAATGCGTTTAGTCACTAATTAATTACACTAATTGTGTCCTGAGAGACAGGAAATAAATGTGGGAGTGTGTGGTGTACTAGTTACTAGTTTCCATACAAATGCGATGCTAAGCTACCTTTAGGCTTGCATCAATGAATCAGGAATAAAAGAGTGAGGAGGGAGGGCAGGAAGCGGGAGAACAAGTGCTGCAGGGGGAGTGTAAACATAAACAAAACACACAACAGCGACCAACATCAAGGCGAGGAGCCTCACGGTAGATTGTGTCCCCTCACGAGAGTACTGACATCCTCACAGAGTGAAGGAATGAAGAAATGAGCATAGTTCTTCATTTTAAACACAGGAATGTTCCAGGATTGGGAAGATTAATGTGACTCAATTGGAAGAGGTTTGACTATATGTATGTATGTATGTCCTTTGATTTTCTCAACAACCGTTCCGTTTCACCTGATTCACGCTTGGATGGGTGCATTGCTGAGAATCAAAGGAAATGCAGTGTTAAGTGCGAGCTCTTGAGATCTACATCTTGACATCTAGTGTATTGGGAGGGGACCCCGATTAAATGGTACACTATTAAACGACATGCTGAGGACAGATGAAGAAAGAGAGAGTGGAGAGAGCTTACATTGTAGGAAAATCTTGTATTTTGCTATTTTGTTCTGCTACAGTGAAACATTTCCAGCATCAGCAATGTAACTTACATAACAAACAGTTCCCGGAAATAGCCTGATCCCAAGAGTGATGGCTAAACATGTAAAAATAAGACTCCTGAAACCTGTTAAAAACATCTACATTACCTATGGTTCCAGGTGGACATGGCATCTTGGACACCATCCCTTGCTTGGTCTTGGGCCAGGAGATGTCCATCATCACCAGGGGATTGCAGTACTCCACCCTGATGTTGGGAAGCTTGGAGGAAGGCGGCGCCCTGTCGTCATCCTCCGGCACCAAACCCTCCACCGGCGTCTGGACAGGTGCCACCACTGTGGATGTGGTCCGTGGCCACTGGGCCATCGCAGTTGTTGTAGCAGGCGTCTTGGTAGTGGTGGTCCTGGCTGTTGTGGTTGTCATGGTGACAGTGGTCGGTCGAGTAGTGGTCCTCGTTGTCATCGTCGTCGTGTCCATGTACACCATTACAGAGGAGGAGGTTTCTGGCAGAGGAGAAAGAAACAACAGAGTGAACCGATGGATTCTCTGAAAAATGCAGCGTTAGACGGAGACGACTGAGAGTAAATGTTTTTCTTTTTTCAGTCACACTTCATTAATGTCTGAGGGGGGAATTTATTTTGGTGCTGGCGAAAAAAAACACAGAGCGTCCGCAGAGGGGTTCTATTCTTCCCTCCTTTCAATGCGTCACTTTAAGAGAAGATAGTTCAAAGAGGATCAATTGGAACTGGCAGGTGTGACTTGCATGGGCATGTATGGTGTCGAGCTTGGGTCCCCCGCTGGCTAAGCTAACTGACACACACACACACACATGCACACACTTACAGCTGCGCAGTCTAAATAGAGCTGTTGATGGGGCCATATCTCCGGGAGTCAGTAGCTGGATGCTGTAGTTACATGCTATTTCTGGGTCAGCCGAGACAAACTGGAATACCTATTTCCTCCCTGTGGATACACTCCAGGGGGTGCTTGCTAATGACGCTGTTTACCTGAGCTGTTGGGGACAAGGACTATCATAACACCAACACACACGCACACCAAGATGCACCCATTTCCTGCCACGGTAATCCTTTTCTTTCCACTCAAATTCAAACACACCTCCTCGACTCCCAGACATCAATCAACCCATCTACTCATCCATTCTGTCCCCTTAATGTTCCTTCCCCTGTGTCCCTGATTGGAAAATAGCATCCCTGAATTAAATCATCAACAGGCTTTTCATGAATGTGTGGACTTGGTTAAGCCACAGAGGGTCAGACGACACACAGAGCGGTCATACTTTATAATATATTTCAGGAAGTGGGGAGTAGCCAGGCTTTTTCTATGAAACTGTGTCCTACGGATGATCTTTATTTGGGATCACTGCTCCATGCTACTCATTATACATTTGCATTGTTATTTTTGTACAAATATTCTTCAGTTTGCTGCACTGACATTTCTATATGTCAGGATCTTATTACTGTGTGTGGTTTGGAAGAAGGCAGTTCGCTGTAGACCCTTTAAATAAGTTCCCATGAGAGCGCACTGACAGACACGCACATACACAATCTGGGCCTTTGCAAAAATGCAATTTGGGATTGGCGTTGTTTCCGCCTAATGCAGAGATACAATCAAAATGACAGAAGTGACAAATGGCCCCAATCTTTGTATGAAAGGGGAGCAAAACAAAATTTAATGAGGGTCGATTTGAGGTTGGCAGGTGTAATGGACGTCACACATCCAGAGAGCTTAGATAACAGACACGACTGCTAAAATCCACTTCAGTGAGTTTCAATTTGCAATCGGACGATTTCGCTGTATGGTGAATTTGAAAGCGGTGAAATAAGACGGCATAAATTAGTGCCACGGTTTGGGAATCGCAGAGACGCCCGGAGGCTGTAATGACACAAACCAGACCACTATCAGCAGTCAATGCATTCATCGCTTAGCAGCATTCAACGACAGCCAAGGTTGATTAAATAGGTTGCAGCCGCAGCAAGAGTTCCAGGCTGATTGAGTATTTGTTTTCTCTCGCTAACAAAAGGGTTTGTTGTGTTTCTAAGATCCGCAGGTATCTTGGACACTCCTGTGGAGGCACTCCATCAGTAAAGTGGAACTCTAACAAGAATCTAATTGAATTGCAATGTGAACTAAAGACATGCAGAGCCTTTTGTACTCCCAACAACCTGGTAATGCAGGCTGTGTAACTTCCAAATTTCTCGAACAGACAGAAAAAAACAAATCAGGCGAGTACACGGCGGTAAATGTTAAGCGGAAAATGCGCCGGTGTGTGTGGATGCAAACACTTGAATAAACTAGCACAAAATGCACAGTCACATGCTCCACACACCGGCGGCCACACACTCAGACACAAACCCTCATCAACCAACATAAACTGACACGACCACCCATCAGCAGGGCTTTAAAAACCACATGAATGCTCAAATAGGTATCGAACATTTCCACCAGCCACCAAGACATCACCATTTACATTCTATAACCACTATTAGACATCATCATCAATCAGCGCCGCGGCAGCCCAGTGGCTCCTTCGGCTGCAATGATCATGTTAATGCGAGGGAGAAATATCTTCAAGAACACCAGCCTCTTTATATGATTATTTATGAGAGAATTTTTATATACATCTGTATTTGAGGAGAAGTGGTGATAACCTCAAATATGTCACGCCAACTCTCGGTAAAGGGAAGTGGCATCAATTTAAGCATAATTGAAATCAGCCCCTGGTGCTGAACCTGCATATAGTAAAAGGAGACCATTAGAGTTCCTCATGGAAATCTGATCATGGAAGCTCACTGCTCAGATTGAGGTCAGTAAAGGTCACAGTGCACAGGCTCAGATAAGATAGTGGTTAAAAAGGTGTGCAGATGGGCCTATTCGGATAAGGGAATTACTGCGCTGGTCAGGGCGGTTGATACAGGAGCGATTCTGCCTGTGACAGATTTTTGCTGAGGGACTTTAGTTTAGCTAAGTCAGTAAACTGCACAGGCACCATCCATAGCTTTATAATCAGAATAATAAGACACCAGATGATGTTTGGTTTTAAAGCATTTCAATGGAAAAATGCGTAGCGTCATCCATTCAATTAATAGCTTTAAAGACTTCACTTGAAAAATTCAAAAAGTTGTATTCACAAGTTATTGTGCAATTGTGTGAATTCAGGTTTTGTGTTATAACACAGCTTTACTTGGTCTGGAATGACCAATAGCGTATGGTGGCTAATGTTAACTGATACGTCTTCATTAGTTTGTTGACATGTTGGCTTCTGTTACCTCTGTTCTGTCTGTTAAGCATGTCACACGACATAGGTCGGGTGCTTCAAGGTGACGTGACTCATTGCATTCACGTCACGTTGTTCAGACCATAGTTATTGGGGGGGGCACATTCATGTCAGCTGTGTGCAGTAGAAATTTCTGACAACAGTGTCTCTCACTTGGTAAAAAGAATGACAAAAGGGTCCATAAACCATTGGCAAAATAGCTGCTGACGTCTACATAACAAATATTCCACCACAGGCAACATGTGTTCCTGGTAAAGTACGGTATGTTTCCATCTTGCCTTGCATTTGCGGTAAAACCAATTAAATGTTTATCTGTGACATGCTAAAATACGGTGGAACAATAGCACTAGTGGAGTCACATGGTCAGGGACTCAGGTACTGTCAGGTACACGGCAGGATCTATCTTTCTCGGTTTTCTAATGCATGCTAACGGTAGCCACCACGAGTGTTGTGCGATGGGCAACGGTGCGTTTAATTGCTTGTGAACTCAGCTTTTCATTTGGAAGAGAAAGGATGTGCTGTGTCCTTATTCAAATGTTTCATGGTCTCGCTTTGAAGTTCATCATTACACCGAGTCAATATCCAGCCATACAGTAATTATCTCTTAATTTCAAAGCCAATGAGGTAAATGCAGTTTCCCAATCCTTTTAAAATAATAATGATGAAAGTTAGCGTATCACCGTCTTCAGTGCCGGAGGTGAAATGACAGCACAGAGAAATATGGCTTGAGGAAATCGCCATCACAGCATGAGGTTAATTCAAAGTCACTGGGAACCATGTCTTGAATGTAATTCCATACTTCCAGATGATCCCGTTGAGCCCACTGTTGAATTATTTTTCAACACACAGCATGTTAAGTATGCCTGCAAAGGCACACACAAGAGACAGAGAGCACTGGTGGAAAAGAAGAAAGTGTCCTTGAGCAATCTTGTATATCTTTTCCATGAGATGAGCAGAAAAAAAAGGAAAAAAAAAAAGAAAGCCAGCAGCACACAGCAGCCACAGTCTGCAGGCACTATTGCCTTGGAGACAACACAAGGACATTTTGTTTTGTTTTGCCAGCTTTCCCATTCAATCCAAAGGGATGAAGAGGGGGGGGGGGGGGGGGGGGGGGGGGGGGGGGGGGGACGAAGCTCGAGAGCACCAGCAAGGTGAACAAGACTTTGGTATGCTCCGAGGGACTCGTGGGTGACCTTAGAGCAAGATTTCAATGTGAGTTGGGCTGTGAGTTTGAGAAAACAACAAAACTGTGGAGCCGAAAGAAAACACGAACTCCTCTCTTATGAATGTCTTTCTTCAATGTCCACTAAGCAAGCACTACCCCTTTGTCATATTTTAAATTACAATTGGGTCCTCGGATGTGTTTAGACATTCCACAATGATACAAGGCAAAGTTTAAGAATATAATTCAAAAAAATGGCCTCAAACCTCAAAGTAATTTATCTTTTTTATATTTAAGATTCAATGCGTTCTCAAGGGCATTACATAGTTGATTAAAAATGAATAATACCAACAGGCCGCTATCATATTTTCATGATTCTTAAGGGTTGCTGCGCCTAAACCGGTGACCTTTCATTCATAAAAGACAAGAGCAAACTTCTATGGGCACTCCACTCTTCCTATTGAGACACCAGCTCCACTCGTCATTCACGCTCTGCTCCTGTTGCACGAAAATGCCCCTCGCCAAACGCATGTCTGTTTCCACCGCACACAAAGCTTTGTGTTTCATTTCAAAGCATGGATTTCTAACTAATTAGCCTCTCTCTGTATCCCAGGGCTCGTGGCTTCCACAATTAGATAAGCCCACTCTACTTGGCTCCAGGAGAAAAACCTGCTATGCTATTATGAAATGAATCCGGCTTGCATGACTCGCCGTTTCCGCACCGAGAGCGGGCTTGTCGGCTCTGAGAAACTTGTGCAGACTCAAGATCAAAAGAGGTGGAAAGGGCTTTTCGGAGCTAAAAATGAAATGAACGTCAGATGGTAAAGTGACTCTTCCAACCTCGTGCTGAACCCAATTACCTCCTAATTTTAGTATTTGAGCATTTATGCATGGTTACATCTTCAGCAGGCACTTGCATAGACCGTAGAAGATATTGGACAGTCTTTGTGTGATGTCATTAACTCTGTACTAACCTGTTTAAAGCCTGCAAAATGGGATTTCTGCGTGCTGGGACATGTATTTTTAGAGTGAAGCGTACTAGAAGCCTAAATCCATGAAAATGGCTATTAGTGGATCTCTTAGAAGTAAGTTACAACCATATACTTGTTTCATGTGGCTGTTTGGTCTGAGGCTGCTGCTGCAACTTTGTAGCTTAGTTTACTTCTCTTAAAAGTCAGGCCTGATTTCAGAACTTCACTTTTGGTACATGGAGCTTAAAGAAAGGGAATATATTCATTGTTGGGAACAAACTATACTGAGCTTGTTGATGACCAGTGCTAACAACAGTGTTGACTATCATACATAAATAGCATCATAAATCCATTCTGGTTTGGTGCAATCTGAAAAACTTAAGTTTTTACTTTAGTATTAACAGTTGGAGGCTTAGTGGCAGTGTTACTGGTCTGTGCATTACATTACATTATGCACTACCCTACAGAGTGATGCAATATGGGGTTGTAACCTTGATGTTGCTTAGCTAGCAAATTTCTTCAACATGTCATCAGCATGAGGTTGCTAAACCACCATCAGAAACTTCAGGAAGTCACTGCTCCCTGCCAAGAAATAATCTAGCACACAGGCCCTGTTAGCTGCGCAACTTATTTTGCTACCTTCGGACAGATCCACGCGAGCTGTTTCCCCCTATTTACAGTCCTTGTGCTAAGCTAAGATAAGCTAAGATAAGATAACCGATTGCTGGCTGGAGTTGTATGTTAACTGTACCGACTTGAAAATGGAATCGGTCTTTTCCAAAATATGGAACTTTTGCCTGAAGCTACAGGAGTGTTTGCGTAATGTGTCCTGCTGCAACAAACAAAATAATAATTCCTGATGAATGACAAGTTGGGAGCATCTTTGCTGTAGAAATGGACTTTGAACCAAATCATCTGTCCAGCAACTCGTAATCACCGGTGTCACAAAATGGCATTGTGAGGGGCTCAAAAAGAGAGTAAGTAAAGTACTAACTGCCAAAATTATGCAAATTTTACACTTTAATAGACGGGGGGAAGAGGGGTTTCGTCATAGCTGACCAATACAGTAATGTAAGGAATTTGAGATTGACCGAAAGGCTGTGTCCCAATGTGACCCCACCCCGCAGAATAAAAGCACAGAGAACTGGAGGAAAAATTAATTGAGCCTTTACCATCTTAACCAAAGAGGTTTCTTAATTCTCTGCCATCAGCTAATTGAGCATTAATTCACGAGTCATAATGTCAGTTTTTATCTATGATGAGAAATATTTACATCCATCCACAGAAAGAAGTAACATCATCTATTTTAAGCCATCTCACAAAAATCAGTACCGTCTTCATAATAGCTTGATTCACTGAAGCTCCCGGGCTTATCAATCCCCTGACGTTTATGTCATACGCTCCCACCAAGACGCTACATGTGTCCTCGTTAGCTGAGGAGAATGGTGGGAAAATAAAACGACGATAAAAGTCCTGTTGTTTAATGGAGCCTTTTGTGGCAGGCCCACAAATCCATCAGCGAGTGCGACTGGGATGAGGGGAGTGGAAAGATGGTGGCGCTGGTGGAGGGGTGCGGTAAATTATGCAGCCAGACATCCGGTAATGCTTCGATATCATCAGACATGATGAGAACCGTAATGGATGGGAGCTATGCATTGTTTGGCAATTAATTTCTCATTCTGAAGCTCTCTTGCCGGGACTTGAAAGGGCATCTATGGAGGTCACACGGCGCTGGGAGAAGCGCCGGGCTGATATATATGCACAGATAGGCACAGGCCCGGAGAGACACTCGCAGTGTGTGAGTTAAATGACAGCCTGCTCGCATTTGCACTACAGTGAAGTACTGTAGGTATGAATCCACAACACAGATGTGCAGAAAATACATGCAAACACAAGTGCTGTTTTTCGCTGAATGTCCATACATATTAGCTCATCTACACTTGTGAAAGACATGTTTTTAATTTGGTTATTATTTATTGATTTTATAGACTCTCAAATAGTCTGAAAAGCCTAAATCAGAAATACTTTATGCAAATGCACCGACGCATTAATGCAGCACATGCGGTGCTGTAATGGTCTGCATTAAAAACTCACAGAAAACCACATTTAGCAACATCTTTTTTAAAGCTAAATGGAGGGATGTTGGATTACATTTTCATAGAGCCAAAACTCAAGTCTCTCAGGCTACTGACGAGGCCAAACATCGTCAAACATACCAGGAGAAGCACAAGGAAGAAAGGGGAGCGTGAGCGCATGAGCGGAGGGGGGATGTCAGACTCACTAAGACAAACTCACTAAGAGGGACGGCACGCTCCCTCAAGGTCTTGCCATTAGCCAAAAAAAAAGCAAAACACAACAAAAAAACAACCTAGAGTAAGGCTTTTCAAAAGACTGTCAACCAACAGCAGAACGGGCCAAATGCATCGGGCAAAGCAGAGGAACTCTGACACTGGTGATAAAGAGAGTTAAAGATGCTTCAGAGGCCTCCAATCAGATTAACTCGGCTGATTGGCAAAAATAAATCACTTCGGGCTTGTGTGCCTGTTAAATCTAATGTGGCAATTTTTGGGGGCTCTAGAGAAACTGGTAGCCACACACACACACACACACACATCAGGATTAGAGGAGCAGGAGTGGAAGAGAAGACCCTACACACTGCAGTTACACACAACCACAGCAACTGAAAGAAAAACTGCGAGGAAGCACGCACGGTATGATTTTTTTGCCTCTACACTGAAAAGAGATGGGAAAATGCACCGATCCCCATTCGCTCACAAGTTTCATGTTGCACAAAAGTGTCTGATTTTTACTGCAAGTATGTTTTTTCCCATTTCTGTACATGACAAGCGAGATGGATAGGGTGTTGACCTTAACTGAGGGATTGCCTGCCACCCCTCTCACTACACAGGTGATCTGTGTATGATTTCTGGATCAAGGTAGAACCGCCAAGGCCTGTGATGGATGGCCAGTCAGCGGAGGAGATGGCAGACAAAATCATGTGATATATAATGGGCGATCACACAGAGCCACTTGAAACATGAGCTTGCATGCTCAAATTGAGCAAAGGGTTAATTCAGATTCTACACCAGAACACAGAAGTGCACTAAGATCAGCTAAGCACACATGTGCACTAAAAGGGTAACAATGATTATATTTAGCAATATATGACAAATGATTCTAACATGAGGGAATGTGGCTCTGAAACATTCAAAAAAGGCTCTGAAGCACCAACAAAGAGCTCCCTGTTTCCATGCTAAAAAATCTAAAGCTGCATTACTAACAGAGGCCCATTGTGTTGCGGCATTAAAGGGTGTGCAAGAAGAGTGTGCATTTGTGCATGTGTCTGTGTGCGCATGTGTGTACATGTGTTTGGAAAATCATTCTAAACTATAATCCTAAACCTTGCACTTTCCCTCGAAGAAAATTGCCCTCTGCAAGAGGTGCACCAGGCATGTGATGAGTGCATAGCCTGCAAATAAGCATGTAGCCTACATTTCTAAGCCTCGACATCAAAAGGGATTCATGCAGCATGCAAAAAACTGTTTTTTTGTGGAATAACAGCGTTTAGTTTGAATTACTAAGCAAGATCTTCCCGAAAGCTTTGCAATCAAGAAAGAAAAGGTACTATGATGACATGTGACAACTGCAAGGTGTCACTTGAATCTATATAATAGCATGCCAAAGCATATCAATCAAAACCAATGATAGGTCCTGAAAGACTAGTGCATAAGCAAAGGACAACAGCTTGTGCCTTTAAGAGCACTATGAGTCACACTCAGATTATCTCCACCAAACTCTGCCAGCTTGCATTTACCGCTTAGACAGTCTTAATCAATTTAGCATGTGTCAGGCACTTCCAAACAGAGCCAAGATGGGCCGAATCGTCCAAAAACATCGGCTGTTTCGGCATGAAGGTCGGCGCGTCACGTCTGCGAGCTCCCTGCAGGCTAGCAGGGCTGGCACCGTGCCCCGGCCAGATGGCAACATGTGGCAAAATTACAGGTCTGCCAAAGAGTGAATGTATCTATGACACCAACTGTGCCACATCCAATGCACCAATCATTGGCCAACAAAAAAATCACTCCTAAAGTGGCGCCTTCAGAAATCAGAGGCTGTCTCACTGAAATGTGTGGCGAAGGAAACACCCCGCAGATCATTAAGTATCAACAGACTAATAGACACTGATTGCTGTATTCTGTAAACAGTCCTCCACACGCAGCCCCCAGATCACACTTGGATCTGAGTATGCTAATTTGAATGATAGAAATCAGTGAAAATCTGAAAGTGCATTTCTGTACACAAACAGCAAGCGCACCATTGTCAAGTCCATAAGAAATCTACGTACAATAATGTGGGGTTAAACCGAAAAACTGCAAGTTAACACAGATATACTGCAGCACACGCAGCACGAATTCTATCTCATGACAGCACGTAAGCACTCCAGCAGCAGGTGTGTCAGACCGAGGCAAAATCTCTCATGTGGCTGCCCTCGTCTTAGCAGTCCTGTGGAGTCAATGCAGACAGTGTCTCATGCTCACTGTGGCACACAGCTCAGAGGTTATTCTGGCAAAGGTGAGGCCCGGACTAATGTCTTCAGCCAAGCTTAAGGACAGAATACTGCATGCAGCTAGTCTAATTCCCTGCTGGCAAAAGAAGCTATTTGGTTGGTAGTTAGCAATGCTGTTATTGTGGAGTAAATTGACAAAGAGCACCGAGATACATCACTCTCAATCTGATAGGACAGCACATCAGCTGAGGCTGATGGGAATGTCATTCATTTAGCAGGTTTTTGGTCAAAGTGTTGGCAAATCAACTGATGCGATGGTGGCGTGAGATGAAAAGTGAAGAGGTCAACAAAGTTATTTCAAGTCATCCTCAGAAGACCATGAATGTCTGCACTCATTTTCATGACATCTATGCAACAGTTGCTGAGATATTTCAGTCTGGACCAAAGTGGAGGACTGAGCCACTAACAGACCAACACTGCCATCTTACATAGAATAATTGATGATTTTAAATATTTCTAAATATGCAAAATGTGTACAGAATTATAAAGAGGTCGACTGACAATCCAGAAAAAGCAGCAGACTGCAATAAGCAGGGGATCTATTCTGTATTTTATGATTATCTGGGGGGTTTACGCTTGCCTCACCTGGCTTGTTGAGTTGTGACACTCAACAGGATCAGCGGTTAAGAGAATGGATAGGTGATTTGTTAAGCAGGGAGAAATTGCTCAGACGATGGGATGTACTAGTTTTGATGGAACATAGCATTTTCCAAAGGGTGATTGCCTGGTCAGTAGCAATTATAGTACGTGCTATCTTGACACTGACTTCACGCACCTTTTCCACTCCAAGCTGTTTGCAAGCCTCTGCATGCTGCTAACAACCCACTACAATGTGTCCTTAGTGGAGGGGATGGTTGAGCTGAACCACGCAGTGATGGAAGAGGTGAGAACACTCTCATCGGTGGCTCCAGAGAACTGGGTCACGGACGGTCGGGAGACGACGAATTTCCACAACTCAATGACTGAATGATTAACTTCAACAACCTCCAGAGAGGTCATTGTGGCCTTTGTAAATGAGTCTGCATCATTTTCATTTCCTGATAGGACAAAAGTCACATTTTTCTGACATTTTCTTCATGTTCTTGTTTTCCTGTTATTCAGGTGTTACACATGCAGTTTTGAGCTTTGTGTCAACTTTGTTTTCTTTCATGTTTTAAAGAGAAGATCACAGAGCAATTCATTCCCCGGTCGTCCTTGCATACGCTGCATTGAATGTGATCATGTAAAGGGGATTAATGGTAAGAGAGCTTTTATATCTGCCTGCTAATAGCAGTCTGTGCAGCACATTTTTTTTTATCACCAATTCAGTGAATTTAATTATCAATGGAGTTGTCATGGAAGCACTCTTGGGCACAGATCATCTGTCCTTGAAAACAGCCTGTTTGGGCAAAAATATTGCTCTGTCTGATGAAGAGACCGCAGCAACTGCACAGATAAGCACAGGATTATTGTGTGGAGTAATCAAAATGCAGGAAAAAGATGTTGCCTTTCATGAATATCATAAAATGTTCTTCACTTTTTTTGGTGAGGTAAAAAAAACAACAACTCCCATCTGCTTTCAACCAAAGGACTGGAGGAATTTTAAAAGATCCTTTGCTGACAGAGATCAAAAAGCATCAAAATCATTACCAATTAGACAAAGTAGAATAGTTCCATATCCTGCTTTTTGTGCAGCTCCAGACATCGTTACCCTGCCCCCGCCTACTGCCCTGTAGCATGCGCTGTGCCACGGCCCATGTGGTTCAGCATACGGTCCCGGGCCCCAGCTGTGGGCCTGGCCATGTCTCTTGTGCTCTGATGCCCATGTAGCATGCTCCACTGGTATGGCAGGTCATGCATGCTCGTGGCGGTGGAAGCACAAGTGGAAATGAGCTTGTGTTAGAGCGATGACAGAGTGACACCTCTCTGGAAGTGTTAACAGGCACAGTGATCATGACACTGGATCGCATTTCAAAAGCTCACGTTTGCAGCAAAAGGAAAGTACTATATTGGCCTTTTGGCTCTGCATAGTGACGGCAATCCATACCATCGGTTGTGTTTCTCAGCAGCCACTGTTGCTGTAAGTTTCTGCGACCGCTATTTCCAGTTTTCCTCAATCACATTTAGCCATTTGATCGATGCACATACTCACTGGAGTAGCATGTAAATGGTTCCAACAATATAATTCAGCAGTAAATACCAACTAATTTGTGTGTGGCGGTCTATACTGATATCGATTGAAACAATTTTGTGCTAACTATTGTTAAATCAAAATGAGGCTCTTCGTGAGACGATTGTGTGGAAAATGCACACGGCTATAAATACTTGCTTTAGCCAGAATAAGTCTGCATCCTGTGTATTTGGTCTGGGAGTCGATCAAATGAAATGCTTTATCACTCCGCAGTCCATTCAATCACTCTTTCATTTCTTATCAGTCTGTTTATCTGACATTTATATCTGGTCTTTGACTCCATCCATCCACTTAATGCAACATTTTATTATCTATATTCATGCCGCAGCCTCTTTGGAGGGCAGCCTGTTCTGCACAACAGCAGCCAAACACACAAGTCAACATCTCACCAGGAAGCCTGGTTCTGAGAAATTGCATTTGCATGTGAATGTGTGTGCGTGCATGCAGCTACATGCTGCCGCCATTGTGTGCCACTGTTCGAAACCGATAATCATTTAATACAGAAAGCACATAACAACACCATATCACTTTCATTAACTACAACAAATTATATTATGGCTAGCTGTGTATTATCAAAACTAAACACTGTAAGCACAGCCAGTGAATGAGAGAATATATTACACGGTGTGTTGAAGCAGGACTTAGTAGCAGTAAAGAAGCAGCCGGCTGAGCAAAGTGGCAGGTGGAGAAAGCTCCAGAGGAGAAAGCAGAGGTAAAGATTTCACAGTCAAATAACTTGTGACATTTTTGACTAGAGCTGGTGATGAGATAGAGCAAAGAATTACCTCGGTGTGTCAAAACAGGTTCTTTTTTCCTGTTTCATGCTTCCCAACAAGCACCAATTTATAAAAAGAACAATGGAGCGGATAAATTAGACTTTTCAAAGGAGTTTTGGGAAGTTTAATCTGAGCAATCGCTTGTTCATTGGCGAAGGCAACCGCTGGAGTGGGTAAAAGATTTAGCTTGTGGCTGAAACACACAGCGTGAAGAATTTACAGTGTTAAACGCCCAGGGTGTCCAAGACTTCAGGCCTGACAAATATGTTTTTTCATGTCGTTAAGAATTGAGTCCACTATATTAAGGCTAACGATGCACGTTGCTGCGTTTTTCAGCTCATCATTGCTGCTGCACCTTCATGCTGCTCATTATTTCTTTCTATGTACAGTATTACATGGGCGTTTAAATTAATTTCACTTCCTTTTTGGAGTCTAATTAAAAATACAGATATAACACATTGAGCAGCATTCCTTAAAGGCAATTATCACCAGCCCACACTGTCCTGAGGTGTGACATCTTATATGTTCTTCTTCCATATCATGTCTTTCTACTTGACCAAAACATGAAACAACAAGACTTGAAGTGTAGAAGTTTGCCACGCCAAGCTGTTCTTCACATCCCACGATACAAAAGTGGGAGGCGGAACAAACAACATGCTGAGAATATCGTTATTCTCAGAGGCTTTCAAGTAGCAAGGCTGAAAATGTAATTTGTTCGAAGGGTGTGAGTAGATCAAATGGGCATGAAGATGGGCATCAACACATCAGATTATGAATGAAGTGCAAAGGGCCTGTTGGTGGTGCCAGAGAAAAGCTTATGGAGGGTCTAGGTTCATCCCCTGAGGAGTATGAGTTTGCACAGTAAACTCATAATATAACAATTGCATTTTGATAGTGTTAGTTGTGGCCAGTTGGAAAGGTGGCTGATGATGAAGGAAGGTCAGTGGATCACCAAAAATGTTAAGAAAGAATCCTCTTGGAACCACGAATATCCACTTTGAATTTCATGATGACATTTCTGGCCAGTATTTTTTTTTTTTTAGAAGATCTTCCTTTGAACCAGACGTTTAGGATGGTTGAATGTCATTATCCTGTTGCAGAAATGATAGTGATCTGAATGTGTTCACAAATTCATGGGTAAAAACTAAAATGTCTGTGATTTTCCACTGTCGTCTCTCTAATCTAAGCAAAAAGCAAGCCATTTTCCACATAGCACAAAACAACAATTTAGCACATCTCACACACTCTGAATCACTGATCTGCACTGACCCAAGCACTGGAAACGGCATTAAAACAGGCAACAGGCATGTTTGAATATTATGAGAATAGAATAAAGAAATAAGCTGTGCTTACCGAGTCTGTTGTCCAGTGCTCCAAAGTCCAGGGAGTACTTCACGACGTGGTAATTGTTCCAAACGTACAGCAGGTTGTCCCTGGGATTGTAATCCACTGCAGCGATGTACTGATAGGAGTTGGGGAAGGGGATGTCTAGAAACCCATCTTTGCTTAGCTCTGTGTTGTAGATGTAGTCAATCTTGTTTCCTGTTGCCTCGTTATCATCGTCCTCATAGACTGACTTCACCACATACAGGATTCCACAGATCATGAAGGCGTTGGATGCCGAGCGCTTGTCATAAGCCGTGTCCCAGGTCCCCTCGACCCGTAACGTGTAGGGATTTAGCTGGCTGATGACAATCCGCCCGTTGTTCTGCTCGGTAGCATAAATCACCCAAAGACCGTTTTCGTCAACAGCCAAGTCAATGTCTGATTTCCCTCCCCAGCGGTAGGGAGAGGTGTCGTGGTAGTTGGCGTTGGCAATGATGGCCTCGCCGCTCTTGATACGAGTCCGCAGGTCAAACTTGACGATGTTGCGTGTGCGCTCCTTGTTGAAGAAGAGCGCCCCGTCGTAGACCACGAAGCCTGTTCCGTCAACGCGATGTGGAAGTTTGTAGGTTGTCGTCGGCCTTCCGGCGATGAAGTCTTCTTTGGAGGAATATTCAGTCAACGTGTCAGTGCGATAGGGTGTCCAGGGCATGTAGTAAATCTTATCGGAGGCTTGGAGAGGGTCTTTGCACCAGGCTCCTGACTGGTGGTCCGATTCAAAGAGGTGCTCGCTCTGGTACACCCTGCGCAGAAGCCCTGGGCACAGGAATACTGAGGAGCCAAAATAGGGGAAAGACAAGCACAGAGTTACATTGGCAGGTATTACACAACAATAAATAAAAAAGCAACTGGATGCAACTATGCAGAGAATCTTCTCCACTGCCAAGGACCAAGACCCTGAATCACACCCTTTTCATCAGTGTTGGCGTGATCAGATGGCGTGACTGTCAAAGAATGTAATTGGTAATGTGATTGGAATACTTTGGATTGTACAAGGCATGTAAATTAAAATGAAAAAGGAAATATTCAATTTACAAACACAGCCGCCGTTTTCATTATTTTGGATTCAATTACTTACTGGATCTTTTGTTTTTCGTAAAACATAAAACACTAATTCAGTTCGCCTCTGAGCCTACAGGCAACTATTTTACCGTGTCACTGAACTAACAGACTTTGTAGGGAGGGGTGATTAAGTGAGGGTCATCTCTTCTGGCTTAATGTAAAGCGGAATCAAGTCAGAAGATGCTGAACTTACCCACATGAACTTACACACCTTACCATTTTAGCTTCCCTTCACAGAATAGCTTCTCTGCACATATCTAATAAATGATATATGAACGCACCAGAGAAAAAAATGTTCAATTCTTTTCTTTCATTAAAACACCCTCGTGGCAGTTCTTAATAAACAGTATTTAACACATAAGCCAAAGTTAAAAGATTTTGACAAATAGCTATGCTGTAATTATTGTCTGAGGCGGCTCATTAGGAGAAAGAAAACAAAAGAAAAAAAAAACCAACAGTAATCACATCATCTATATAATGATTGCCTGTCCATTATTTCATCCACACGATATTTTTAGTCTGCGGCAAGATTTACAACACCACACACAGTAAACTAATTACATGTGAACTGGTTTGTACTCAAATCTGATAAAGCCAAGCCAATACAGCAGGAGCAGGTCAATAGTGGGCACCGTTTGCAAAAGCTCATTTGAGTTCATTATAGATTATCTTGGACAGAGGCAATTATAATTTTCTGTCTTTCTAAAAAGATGACATCTGAATTCAGGATTACAATGACTATAAATTCAGAGGAGGTCAAAAAACATCAGCAAAATCATTAGAGTTGCAAATCGGTTGAAGCAGAAAAAGAAATAGTGGACAAATCTGACAGAAAGGAACGATAAGTTATTCAGACAGTGCAGTTTTCCCTTTATCCACAGGTTTGGGCCCGCAGTACTTCACATTTAAAAACAAAGTGTGTGTGAAGGCTCTTTTCACAGTAATGGGCCAAGAGCCTGACACGGCGCTGACAGGTTCTAGCCGCAGATCCGGCGAGAGGTAAAAGCTCCACGCTCCGAGGAGAAGGAAGAGAAAGAGACAGCGAAAACAGAGGCTTCTTCTCCTTGTAATCTCTTAAGATTAAACATGTTGTCTACCTGCAGGTGAAAAATGTGGCGAGATGCGTCCCGTTGACACAGCGCCTCAGCACACATCTCAGCGGTTGCTCTGCTAAATGCTAAGAGGGCTGTTCCTACGGTTGGAAAAGATGAGTTGTGCTGGGGTACAAGGTCAGAGTAGGTAAGCTTTGTATTGACAGCACGCTGGGCTCTGAGGAGGTTGTAAAATATGCTTTTTAAAGGATGTAAGCACAAAGATGGAGGAGTGAATGAAAGATATTAGAGAAGTGATACAAAAGCAACCATGGCTTTCATGGGGAATTTCAGAAAAACTGTTACTGCAGCAGCACTGTAATCTCTATAAAGTCATCTCTATAAAACGTCATCTCATACCTCATTCTCTTTGCCACAGATTTCAGTGAGATGTCATTAATTAATTACTATGAAACTTAAAATTTATTGCATAGCTATTAAAGCCGAGCCCTTGACTCTTGTTTAATGGTTCCAATTCCATATTTGACTGAATCCAACTTTATAGTTAACATCCGACAAAGGACGCATTTCCAGCCACTGTAAAAAGGTAAGACTACAAACACAATGCTCCCCGGGGAACAGGTGAAGATTTGGCATATGTTCAGCTGCACCATGCAGTGCTGATAAGGTAAGAATATGACTGCTATGATCTGTCTCCTGTATTGACTTGTGAGTCCCTGAGGGATATGGTCATCATCATGTTGGAGCTATAATCAAAAATGCTGACAGCTTATTGGACAAGCTATTGATCACCCTGTATAGCCCTCTCCTTTAATATCATGCAGCTGATAAAGCAGAGATGGAATAATCTTCAGTTATAACAGGAAATAAAAACATCCCAAGGGTTATGGGATTCCACTAGAGAGCAGGCCTGTAATGACCTTCCCCAAAAAGAATTATCATGTATGTGACAATGGCAAGAGAGCAGTCTATCTGTGAAACTGTTGATGGGGCTGGGATGGAAGCAGGAGTCCTGGGCAATGTTCACTGTTCTGAATGCTGCAGCATGTACAGGACTAAATGAAATTATGCATATTTCTAACACTGTTTCCCTGAGCAATTTAATTTTCCCCATGAATGGCATGTTCAACCTCAGCAATGAACCACACAATGAGCACGGACCCACAAAATGTCAGACACCTGCTTTAGCAGCCCGTCACCAAAAAATAAATAAAAAAAAGCAAGCATATACCCAATGAAAGTGAGGGTGAAAAAAAGTTGTTGGCATTTAGTTACCTTTTTGTTCCACTTCTATTTTTAGGCGTGAAGGGGAGAGAAAGAACAAATAAAGAACAGATTATTGAAGTGATAACTTGGAAAAAGTCTTTATTTTATAACAGTATGCAGCAGTACAAGACGAGCATGGGGTTAGTGGAAAAGACACACAAAACATTCAATCATAAGCTTTTAGGAAGGAGAAAAGAGGCGCTGCGTCACACATGAGCCTGCAGGAAAAAGACAGATTAATCAGGACTTAAAATTGCACAAAATGTTTGTTTTTTGTGTGATCGGAAAGTGTGAAACAGATCAGAACATGACTTTTTCTACATATCATTCAACCATATGGTCACTTGGAGGCAAGCTATTGAGTTTAACATACAACTGCGAGGGAAAAGTGGCTCGCATGCAAATTGTTGCATTTCACACTTCACACTGTTGTCGTCTCAAACTGACGATCACTTATGTCCCGAACAGACTGATGAAGCTAGCGTATAGCAACCTACATTATGGGACGCTGCCAATCCAACAGTAAAAATAATTTTGAATGTCCTGGATTGTGACTTAGTCTGAGATCTATATTTATGCAATGCATTTGTTGATTTTTCCGTCCATCTGAGGGTAGCAGAGCCAGCTGGCGTGGCTAACATAGCAAACTGCTGCATGTTCATGCATCTTTCAAGAAGATGACATTCATTTGAAGTCATAATTTAAGTCCAGTGTTCGACGTTTTAGCTCTGCTTTGGTCTCCACCAACTTCTAAGCAGAAATGTCTGGCTCTTCAGCCGCTATATAATATTCACCAGCTAGCTGCTAACATTGCCTGTCTGCTGTTTTGTGTCTGGCAAGTGGCTTTCAGTGGGTTTGGTGAAACTTTTTCACTGTAAACATCTGCCTGCCGCCACTGGAAGAAAGACTAAACCAAACCTGGAACGCTGCAGGCTATAAAACCAAAACAATGATCTAATAGACTCTGGGATGATCTGCTGAGCTGATGGCAGCTGCAGAATTCACTAACAGTCATCCCTTTCACACCACACAGAGCCATTTGATCCACTGTTAATATAAAACTACTGATTAGTGCAATTAAAACAAAAAACTAAACAGGATGTAGTTGTATACAGTGATTACTGACGGGACATTTGATTGATGGATGACCTATTTTATCAAAGATGAACAGTTTTTTCATGTATGACTGGTTTTATTAAGCATAATAGCTGCAGGTGTAAGTGAAATGTAAAAGCTGTCTTGATTCTACAGCTCAACAAGTATACTGAAAGCCTGTTGAAAAACCACTGTGGCTATTACATGTGAACTCTCTCCACACTATATGTATTACTTCCTCTTGGGGACAAGCTTTTTATGTCAGTCATGGCATTTTGCTGGTCCTGTCCCTTCCCCTCCAGTAATCCCGGTTCTAATAAGAGAGGATTAACCTCTGTTACCAGGGCTTACAAGAGTCCTCTCCTCCAAATGGAGAGTGCAACTGAGAGTGAGGTATGGAGGTCAGCGGGTAGGGGCGGGCGGGGTAAAGTTTGAAAGATGGGAAAGTTATTAGAGGAGAACAATATTAATGCAAGGCGGTGTGCCAATGAAAAACAGCAAGAGAGGCAGGGCTGCGGCAGGCGAGGGAAAGAGCAAAAAAGAGAGAAAAATAACGGGGAGGGGAGAGGCTTTCAACAAGTCGTCCGTGTTTGTCAGATCATAAAAATCTACGCTGGTGCAGCACAGCACCTCATCAACAGCAAACACTCCAGCTGTCACCGAAACAGGATCAGTCCATACGGAGCCTGAGCAACAATAGCTTTAGGCTACATCTGAATCATCATTACTGGCAACTCAAATTTGCCAATAACACGGAACTGCGCATGGACCCCATAGATCAAATCAAAGTAAACAGCCAAACGTCCGCGATCGAAGCCTCTTCACCTCCCATGAGCAACGGCCACACAACAGGGACCACGGGGAGGCCGGCATTTCTGATTGAGCGCTCGCTAACAGTGGCGAGGGGAGAGGAGGGTAATGATCTATAGAAAAAGGCATTAGCGGTGGGGATGTGAGAAGTGGTATACGACGCAATCGCCGGGGGAGATGGTGTGAGGAGGGAGTAAAGGATTCGCATGAAATCCCCGACAAGGAAATACACCCCTCCCAGGGCTACAGTACAGTATGTGGCCCTGTCGCCTGACCAGAAGTTGCCGCTGGATGCAGCAAGGTCACCCCTCAGATCACTCAAACCAATTTGTTCATGTCAGGTCCACTCGTGTTTCCCTGCAAACACAGCAAAGGCTGAGATGCACCTGCGATACGAGCCTTGGAGATCCACGCTTACGCCGTCACGGATACGAGTGGAGCAGCGGGACGGAGAATTGATTCATCTGAAAAGCTTCTTTACTCCACCCCACCACCCCCATTGTGACCTTAATACGATTTTGGTCACGGCTGTCACTGAGTCACTAAAAAGCACTTAGCTCTCTCATCCTTTTTTTCTCCCTTATCCTTGTCTTTCTCTTTGGCCCCTCTCTGATGTCTGAGAGACAGAAAATATGGAAAATATGCACCCAATATGCACAAATAAAAAAATAAGGGACCTTTCAGAGTCCATCTTACCTCTGTGAAAGTGTTAACATCCACTTACATCACACAAAATAGGCCTTTGAGTACCTCATTCATAAGCTCTACATGATAAAAATGATGCTATGTCTTTTTTGGCATCAAAACACTTGACAAATTCTCATCCTGACCTTCAAGGACACATTTACAGGGTTCTATCCCTCACACAGTCTGGCATGTTCCTTCTGAGATACATTGCTGAAGGCAAAAACAATAGCTTTTTACTTATGTTCTGCCCATTTAGAGATCATTTGAAGGTATACAGAAATACAATTAATGGAGACACTCCATTGAATTGCGTTAATGATGTTGTTAATGGTAATCACGCCGCTCTCCAACACACTGTGCTTCAGTGGAATCAACTTTAAAACACTTAATGAGGCAATGAGCTAATTATTTGAATAAAGAGATGATGAGCACTGAGTGGCCATTAAACTCTTTAAAAAAGCAGATATGGGATTGAGCACATGTGGAAAAAAAACAAAAAAAACACCTTTTCATGATGGGTCTGGGTGCTGCATCCAGGTCAGGATTTAAGGGGGGCTTCAACTGTTGCTCAAACACAAAATCTGACAATCAGCACAGATTTTGATGGATGAAGTGACATAAGCAAATGGCTCGTCATTCTGCTTTTGCAATGGGCAAAGACAGTTGGATGTCTCATCGAGAATCACAAGTGTCTGGCACATTTTCCTAGAGGGACAGAAAGAAAAATGACCAGCTGTAATCGCCCTTCCTTGGATGCCAAAGCAAACCAGAAGGAGGAAATGGCGTCACTGGCAAGGCAGGAAAAAAACAATCTAAAAAATTACACACCTCCTGGGCTTGCCAATGGACAAACGTTCAGTTATTATACATCAGTTATCTCGGATAGATTTGCTGAAGAGCACCTAGCTTCACACAGTTGCACACTGGCACACCTGGAAGCAGCCCAGTGCAAGCACTCTTATCTGCCCACTGAGAAGCACTTTGCTCTAAAGCACCTCAATGCTACTCATTCACTTCCCAACACAGATTTATCTCAGGACTAGACCAGAAAACCGCTGCCCACACATATCTCTGAACATCCCCCGCCTATAAATTAATAGCTAATTCCAAATTTTATTACATCTTTTGCGTCAGTTTGCTTTTATGATCAGATAAGTGTTCTACCTGTGAATACATTGCTTGGCCAGGTTGGGGCAAATTCTGGCAACAGGTTTGGGGCAAAACAGTAAGTCAGTGAACCGTCCGCATGCAGCTTATCTGTCTGGCTGCTGCATGGTTCACCCTGCCAAACACATAAAGCTGGAAAAGGAACCATGGCTGGTTCTGCAGCTTTACTAATTGGTCAAGCTGTCGTACAAAATTTAATAAGATGAGCAGGCGACCTACATGTATGGCTTCCCTTTTAAGTTATATGTTCTTTCATGGATTTAAAAATTATCACCACAATCAGTGTTTGCTTGCACATAATTCAGCTTTCACAGCCTCGATACCACAGGCGGACCATGCTGACGGACCCTGATGTTCAGCCATACCGTTTGCTATAAAATTCAATTACACTGCCTCCGCGCAACGCAGTCCACACTGTATTTGCTCAGATAATGCATAATTTCAAGTATAATCTCCAGCTGAGAAGTCGCTCTGCATGCTTATTCTAATCTACTTCCTGCTTAAGACACATGGCGGGCAGCTAACAATGGGGTCCTTCGGCGACTGTGACCCTGTCATGTGAGCGGCAGCTGTATGGATTCTCATTTGAATAATTAACGCTTCCCAATTTCACACTAATGGTTGAGAGGTATCAGAATGGTATCATTAGCCGCTAATAGAGATTCATGGCAGAATGGCTGCAATATTTTTTGCAATCCCCCCCCCCTTTTTGTCCATTCTCTCTCTCTCTCTCCACCAAGGAGTTGCAGAGCGCAAACCCCTTAACTCCATCCCATCATCTTTTTAATTAATGACACAAATTACGGGGCTTTGAATAGCATGTGCCTAAGGATGGGGGAGGACATGCAGGCTACCATCTCTCTTTCTCTGCATTCTCTCTTCATCTCCCTCATTCATTTCCCATGGTTGGTGCTCGTGAGTCTCCCATACCATCATTACAGGTTACATTTCTCAACACCCCTCTTCTTCCTTCAACCACTTGTCTGCTCTCTTTGTGCTCCTTTCTCCTACTTATTCAATCTCCTCCCCGGCGTCTCCTCTCTGTCTCCATCGCTTTCTCTCTCCCTCCTACTGGGAAGCCGCTATGCTATCTTATAACCTTGACAATGCAGGATGCTGTGTGTGTGTGTGTGTGTGGGTGTGTGCGCACCGCTTGTTCTTCTGTCTGTGTGCATGCATGTGTGTGTTTGTCTCTCTTTGAGGGACAGGTGCAAGGACTTGGCGCTCGTCCAGCCTGCTACCCACGTGGGACCGACCAACAGGGGGAGAAAAGAGAAGCGAAGCCCAGGAAAAACAAAATTAAATACATTTTTGTGGAACATAGCGACAACTGGAGCAGAAATAACCTAATTGCACCTCCTAAAATATGTCTTGATTTTCAAGGACCTTGAAATTATGGAGGGGGACAGAGAAATGGGTGAAAATTGCGGGGGGAGAAAGGAAAAGAAAGGGTTTTTTTTTTTTTAGTTTGGTGTGTGGCCTTATGTGGTGGAGCACCAGTGAACAATGAAAGAAAAAAGACAAGGAAATGGAAAAGGAGCTTTGATTAGTAGGGTGATCATTAAAGGAGAGACCCCATGAAGAGACCAATCTCTAATTAGTGCTATATCCTCGACACTTGGCACCCCAACGAGTCCTTCAGACATGTGTGCCTGTGTGTGTGCGCGTGTGTGTGGGTAGCAGTTGGAGGAAACACTGAGATAAAAGCTTTGCTTGTGTTATATAAATGGAAGTGTTTATGAACACGCCTAGAAGCTTGTTCGGCGCGCAAGAACATTTATTCAAGCATGTTGGAGGGTGCGTATTTTTGTCCATCCATTACAAGGCAAGGATGAGCCTGTTTGTATGTTATTTAGCAGAAGAGCAGACACTCCACAACACGAACCTGATAGATTACACCATCTTATTCAGCTATTAGTGGGGGGGGGGGGGTACAGATCGTTTGCTATTTATTGTGAAATGTGATTAAATCATGGAGATTGACCTCTAATTTTCCACGTGCTGATAGCAAACAAGTAGGGTTGAGCGATCATCAAATATTGTTTATCATCCTTTAATTAGAATGGTATAGTGAGAATATGATCATAGTGTGTTATCTTTTATCAAAATTCTGTTGTCCAAATTAATCATTTCCAACAAACTGAGATTAAAAGCTATAAAAATGAGCAGCTGCATTTGTATAATGAAGAACTTTGTCTGGAGTGATGCACAAGCCACTTCATTAAACATTTATCTAACTGTCACCAAAAAAAAAAGAAAAATGTAATGATTACACTCCTTTCTGTATATTCGTTTTAACCTGTAGCCAATAAAATCTCTTCATTTTTAAACTGTGCTGCACAGTCAATCATACGTAGATGGTCATTGACAGCCACACTGCAGCCTGCTGCACAACACACCCTCAGCGTTTGAACAGCAAGAACCAACATTAGCTTTTTAGCTTAGTGCATGCAAGTCCCTGTAAAAGCACAACTTTTCTGCAACGCACAGTTTGAACCCAATTCATCATGACAAGATCAATTTCTGCAAATTCAGGCCAAGACATCGCTGCAAATCTGTCGTGTGAAATATGTGACAGAAAGTCATCAGAGCTTGCTGTGTGTGCTGGGGAGTGGTCAGCTGTCACTGAGTGATGTGATGGCATTACAGGCCCCCCGTCACGCACGGGGAAAAAGTGGAGCTGGTCGCTCAGGTGGGGAGAGAGAAAAAAAAAAAAGAAGCTGTCTGAACAAGAAGGCAAATGCTCACTGGCATTTCGGGGGGAGGGAGGAGGGTGTGGCTGTGTGATGTATCTGCCGTCACGGTGTCGACTCCCACACTAGACCTGATGAGCGTGGATTGAAGAGCTCAAGGGCAAAAAGCCACTAAACTTCCATACAATCTGCTTAGTAGATTTACAGATAACATCAAATGGAGTGATCTACTCTTCAAGAAGCTTAAAAGTTGCTGCAAGATTATCCAAGGCAAAGAGAACTGCTGGGGTGTGTGAAAGCTAGCCTACTGATGATGTTTGAATACAGAGTGACTCTAAATTCTACAGTTGAACATCAGCTGAGAGATGATCTTCATTAATAATGTAAAATTCTTCAATGTGTAGAGATATCAACACAATGAGCTGCCCTGATGAGACACATAACCAATCGCAGCGTCCACATTACAATGCCGTCCTGGTCACACAGGTGGTGTTTACCTTCGGCGTGACCACTGCATAATGGGCCCTGTAATCACACCGCATTCTGCCCAAGCTGCATTGTAAGTGATAGCCATGTGCAGAGCATCAATTTCATGGCTTCACCTGCCAACACAGAAGGACAGAGATTGGTAGCAGGTGCTGAGTAAAACATGCCAAAACAATCTACTCCATTATTCATTGAGGGGCCCCCCCTGAACCTGTTAGGTGTGTTATTATTAGCAAAATAAATTAAAAACCAATTAGCTAAGTTGGAAATAAAATAACTCGACAAATTACATGGCAAGTTTCTGTGAGGCGTGGGCTCAGGATGACACCGCTCCGTTCAAATCGGAGAATTGATTGCATGATTATATGTCCTGGCTTAGCTTCCAAAGTGAGAGAAATATCTGACAGGGCTGAGCTGGATCCCACTGTGCGAGACAGGATTTTACATTGTCCTTATTAGCTACAAACAGTGGGGGGAACTAGTGGCTTATGTATAGCAGCAGACTGCCAGCAGGTTTTCTTCCTTTGTTCTGCCACTCTCTTCTTGTCTGCGCCTTTCTGTCTCTCACTCTCCCTCCACCTCATCTGCCATACACACTGAAGTGTCAGTTTTGAAAAGTGAACTGAACAAAAGAGTTTCCCTGAAAGGACGTGTAATTACCCCCAACCTCATTTTGTTTTTTGTGTTTTTTTTATTCTTTTTTTTTTTGGGACGAGAGGTTTGACCGCTCTCCTGGACCAAATCAGTCAATTTGCCATGGAAACTACCCAGAAAGGTACATCTAATTACTGGAAGGAGATGGTTGATGCTCGGGAGAAGGACAAGAAAGGTAACAGCAAACTGTCAACAACAGAAAGAGCCTTTCAACGGCGAAGACAGGTTTGAATGCGCTTTCTTGTGTGACAAGTTGGAGGATTTCAGGGGGCACCGAGTGGATGTAAGTGCTTCATTACTGCTGAGGAAGAACACTGGGTGGGTAGGAGGGAGACAAAGCTGTGTTGACCTCTTGTGAGCGCGACCTTTGGGAGGAGCTGTTAAAGTGAAAGTTACACGGCGAGGAAGACGGCGCAAGCGAGGGAGAAAGGTTTTAATAAGGCACTAAGAGAATAGACGCGCATCTCTCCGCTGAACCGCGGAAAGTCAAGGTGAGAGGGCGGGGCGGAGACAGATGTCAGCCATTGGAGCACAGTCATGTTTATGAGTCATCATAAAGGGTCAGCACATCACTCCTGCCTGAGGGTTGCCTTACTAATCTGTAAAGTGCATGTGGGAGCATGCACAAACTGCTTCAGTACGAAGAGGAAAGAGTCCTCTGCTCGATGAAAAACGTGTGTAGCCTGACGTTCACCAGACTCCATTGTGATTTCCAGGGTGGAAATACACAATGCAAATTCCTGTCAGTTTGTATGTATTAAGTACTTCTCTTTTAAAATTAAGTATGTACCAATTTATTTTTTATTTTTTCACCTTTCCATCAGGTCTAGTTTATCTGTCTCACTGTTCAATGTGATGTTGTATCCCACAAGAAACACAACTCGCATCAAATAATTATACAGACGGCAGCTCAAATGAAAATATGATGGATTGCCTTGTGCTGCGGCGCTGCCACACAGCACAGGCAAACACTGGCACCCTTAGTGGTACTTGTATCATTTTTTCCATTACTACTGATGGAGCTGATCAAATCGCAAATTAATAAAATCAATATTGTATCTGCGGCATGTGTCCATCGATTTAGCACACTCCTCCGCCGTTATTAATGGCGGATCTGATTGTACAACATCGCCGGCTTATAAGGATATGGAGAGGAGAGCGGTAATTTATCCTAAAAGACAAGAAGCTCCCCAAGCAGAATACAGATAAAAGCTGTCAGTGAAGGTGGCAGAGGAGGGAGGAGGGGCAGTTGAGATGGCGAAGCGCGGGAGCAGAGGGGGCAAATAAAGGGATAAAAGGGGGAAAAGAAGCAGTGAGAGCACTTAAAGGACAAAATGTAAGTGAAAGTGAGGGAGACGTGGAAGAAAAAGGGTATTAGGACTGAGAGGAAGAGCTTGTCAGTGGAATACAGAGTCAAGACTCTACCACTGAAGGAGAGTTGGAGTCATGGGTGGCTGCTCCTCTTATTAGACACTCAAATCCTTCAGTCTGTCTCAGAAACTCGGTAAAGAGACTTTCGCTAAAAGCCCATCCACATGAGCAGCCATTTCTCAAACCAGGCCCTTTTCCCAACGTAAATACCTATTTAGTTGTCACAGATTAGCAAGCAAACCTGTTGAAACTATTTTTTAGGGATTTCGGCATGAGCTGTGCAGGGGTTAGGGTTAGGTTAGGGTTAGGCTCAGGATAGGTCGTAAAAATTGTGGCTCATTCCAGCCAAAAGGATCTGATTGCTTTATTTGGGAAGTAAGAAGATATTCCACTGGGCTGTCACAGATGAATTGCATTCACAGCCTGCAATAAAATGCGTCTCAAAGTCTGTCTCCAGTGACCATTTGTGATTACACTTTGCTTCTGTGCCCAATATACAAAGCAACGCCTACATGGCTTCTGCAATATTTATGCATTGCCAGCGGATTTCTTTTATCCTACGATGGCTCTGGGCACAATCCATAGTTAAGCCAGACAGGATGCCCCCGTATCCCTCCCTGGTGCACCCCTAATGGGCGGCCCCAATGTTACTGCTGCCAAGCCGCCAGAAGAAGTTTTCCAACAATTCAGCAGACTGTTGCATGCTTAGGCTTGGCTTTAGTTAAGTTAGTTGAGTATATTATTAAAGAAGGCGGTAAGTGAGTAGTTGAGGCAGACTGAATGGGAATATCCACTGGACGGCATGGCTCTTACATTGTGTCACAGGGATCGGGACAGGATGGCAAGCCAAGCTTCTGCACTGATTGGGAGCCTTCATACATGGTGTAATGATGTGTGTCGACAATATAAATTCAGACAAGTGACATCAGTAGACTGAAGTGAAAGTAATGGAATCAGGGTGGGATGGGACTGGAACTGATATAAGTCATGCAACCGTGTGGGATCGGGTATAAATAATTTTGGATCGGACGAAGGAGAATAAGAATAAATTACTCTTGTGTCACCCTCTAGTGGTGGAAGGGGGGTAGGCAAGGAAGTCAACTAACTGGAAATGCTGTGGATCTTGAGGATCCCACTGGATTCCCATGGGTCAGGAATGCTATTATGTTGTGTCACTGAGATCAGGACAGACCAGGAAACTCACTATGTTGGACAGGCAGCATTTTTACATGCGAAACCATGTCCATGATACACAACCCTGATATTACTACATGGGCTCGGGAACACTTCGTAAAACATAGTCCGTTTGCAAATGTTTGCATTCTCCATTTAGAATCAATCAAAGCCCATTCCAAATTAGGCCACGAGGACCACAAATGAAGCCAGTCACACACCACAGTCAGTATAGATTCATTTACATGCTGAGTTTAAAATGTCGGGGTGCTTTTTTCAAAAATGACTTCAACATAGGCCTATCAGCATATTTTGAATATCATATGGCCATGTCTCAAACTTTGACTCCTGCGATCTGAACTGTGTTTCCTCAGAGTTTAATATGTGCCACACTGTCTATTTTCAAGCTTTGAAAGTGTCCCGAGCCATCTCTGAGGCTGCTTTTGGTTGTATTTTAATTACTTAGTTCAGAAAAGTGACATCAAGAAACTAAAGTGAAAGTGATGGGGACAGGATGGAATTGAACTGCCAATGATAGGAGCCGTGCAAACATATGCCATGTGTGGGATTGTAGAGCAGGATCGGGTGGAGCAGGATAAAAGAAATCATTCCAGTTTCACCCTCTAATGGGAAATAACCACCATCTATGACCAAAGAGAGCAAGGTTGCCTTTAAAGGGTATACAGAGACCAAAAACATGCACACATTCCCTCACTATTAGCCTTACTGTGCTAGATTAAAAAAAATATTTCCCAACAGACAGATAATGTCTGTCTTGGCTTCTACAGGTAAATATTTAAGGATAAAATGTGGAAACAATGGCATGCTAGGTTGAAAATCTGAGTAGATGGAACCACAAGTCCACCGTGGCTTCTGCAGTAAAGTATTTTTTGGATGAAACGATCAATGACATTAAAATTTACCAATCAATAGATCAAAGTCCATATTTGGCACCCAAGGCAAAGCACACCAAATGTTTTAATACTGTGACAGAAAATCAAAATCCCACTAAAAACTAGAAGGTTTATCACAATCGTGGCTGCAGTTGGGTCAGTTCTACATTGACACCGTGGAAAAACACTGACACTGGGTGGCTTAGCAACATGTGCATATTCCAAAGAGCTGGGTATAAAAAGCCATCTGCCAGCTCTGGATCACAGGTAGAAATGGTTTTGAGTTCACAACACGAAAGCTCCTGTCAGCCACTGAGGGAGCCATGTAAGGACATCAAATGTTCAAAAGATGGTTCTGATTTGAGTTTTAATTATTACAGTTTGCCTGAACCTGGCAGCTGCAGACTACACAGATACATGAAAAAATGTTTCCAGTTTTACATCATTTCTGAGCAAACAACACAATATGTCAGGATTCTGGCAGGCGTAATTATGGGGACTTTGGTGTTCCACTTCAAAGGTCGCTACAGCACAATACCTAAGGTCATATGGCAATGTCCATGCCACTTCCTCTGACCTCACCTGGACTTCCTCACTGTGTGCTCATCCTGTCCCCCCATGCTGATCCTTCCATTCCCAGCCCAAATGTTTCCACTCGAGTCATGTGTGGCCCGACAGCGTTGTTCACCTGCCCCACTAATTAAATCCTTTTTTATTTACTCCCTTCAGAGACGCCTCAGTCGGCTCAACATTAACTGGCGGCCGCCGAGCCGAACTGAACCGAAAACAACAAGTATGTTTCATTTTGATTAAAGTCAAATGGCCTTTCTCGCTGTTATGCTGACAGAGACATGACATGATCAGACATGATTCCTCAAAGATATTAAAGTGCTGTGAACTGAGGCAGCTGATGGGGAGGCACTGACAAGCTAAAAATGAAAAGCAGCCAGCGCTCTCTCTGACTGAATACATTAATGGATATGCAGTTTTATTCTTTTCTGCGTGTTGCTGACATTATTCTGGATGACAAATCTCAAATTATTTGCCGCTTGTACATTGGATGACTTTACCACCGTGTGCACAGTATATACGAATAATTCGCTTGCTTTATCATCAATAAATTACATCCCACTGAAGACGCCGCCTGTAAAAAATGTGTGTAAGATGGCACGCTGGTGACATAATTGATGCCATGCAGAATGAAGAAAATGAAGAAAGCGTTAATCTCTTGTCAGTTACAACAAAGACTTTAACATTTGATAAACAACAGTATCGCGTCAATGGGTAAACATTCCTCCACACTGATATACTGTATCATCTCTCACATGTGAACAACACTGTCAATAATATTTCCTGTACTCCTACAGGGTGTTATGTTTTTTGGATCACAGGAATCATCACTCGTCTTCACATCCTCTGCTGCGTCTCAATCTCCTCCACCAAACTGGATGACACATCGGAGATATTTTTGAACATTTGGAACATGACTAGCGCGCATGCTGATTGGGTTGTTGCATGAGTCAGTCCTGTTAAGAGGAAATGAGAATGGGTAAGAGCATTGGGAGGTGGTTCAGAGTGGGAGAGAATGAAGGAATACGTACTGTAGGGTACACATTCATATTGGACTTCCAGGTACTTGTAGGTCCCAGGGCAAGGGTCGGGAAACACATCTGGTCCAGCCACAACTGCACACTGGGTCCGGTTATTACATCTGGAAACAGAGAAAATATCTTTTTTAAAAAAAGAAAAACAGAGACATCAAGCAATCTTGTACTTCTGAAAGGCCTCAATATAGAGCAGCATATTAGTCAGATGTTTAGTGTGAGGTTAATGAAGTTGAAAGTATTTAATTCTGTACAAGAGATTATGATGATTATGAAGCTCCACTGGAGATTATTCAGCCAGTATATATATATATATATATATATATATATATATATATATATATATATATATATATATATATATATATATATATAGAGAGAGAGAGAGAGAGAGAGAGAGAGAGAGAGAGAGAGAGAGGAACTGGGTAGGAGGTAGGAGTTTTTCATTTGTGGATGTGAGGTTTGACAGACACTGGCATTTACCAGGCAAGAAAGCTGCAGCGAAAGCAGCAATGAAGTTGCATTGTGGGAAGTGGAGGATTCAGTGGAGAAAAAAAAAACAAAACACATTTTAAAATATAACTCTTGTGAGTCGCCCAGCTTCACTGGAGTCAGCCAGAGGAGGATGGATGTGTTGAGGTTAGTTGTAGATTGACTTTTGAGTTATATAGGTTATGTATTAAAATGGTTAAAAGATGGTGTAGATTTGAGCAGACTGCGAAAAAGCTGGTTGAAAAAGCGCGTCCTTTTTTCTACTTTGAATTCAAAAGTTAGGATTCGATCTGATGGGAGGTAAGTGGAATCGTTGCATTTAAAAACAAAGCTCGAAATGCTGTTTGTGGTGTTTTATGTTATTTCTTGTATCTATGGACATATATATCTGTCTTGTTTTATCTCTCTATATGAGAGTCAATATTGTTTTATTTATGAGCTGTTGCTTTAGTTTGCAGGACATTGTATTTATGGGGACTGATAAGTCACATCAGTAACATATGGACTACACACTGTATAAGGAAACAGGAAATATTATTAATTAATCAAGATTAAGGCGAGGGGGTTGAAAACATTCAGGCAATAAAGCATGGCGTACTGGAGCAGAGTGGTGTGACATGTTTAATATTGAGAGATTATGATGTTCACCATGCTTTTTAGGTTCAGGAGGCACTATCGTGGGTAAATTCATCTTCATGTTGAGGAGTAGAGTTGGACATCATGGACCTACAACCGAGCTTTAAACCATGTCCAGGTTGCACTGTTATTATTCGATGATGGATGGTAGTGGTGGTGGTGGAGGTGGAGAGGAGGGGGGGGGGGGGTTAGACACAATCAACTGAGTGCGAAATCAGCTCCAACATGAAATGTAGGTCTTCATTAAAAAACACAATTACAGCTGCCGGTGCTGTGCTCATGTGCCATTTTGTTTTTGGCAGTCATCAATCAAAGCCCCATTTCATATGCACAGAGAGCCTCTCGCCACACATAATAGCAACACTTATCTCACAACATTAACTCTTAAATGTTTTGACAAGTATTGATCTGTCACGTTCTGCATCTGCGTGCAAAATGAAAAGCAGGACGCGAAGGTCGGTCCAGTCTCTCTTTGAGCACCCATTGTGTGTGTGATCCTGATGAGGCCCGCTGCTGCGAGCACATGCAGGATCGCCGTCCATCAAATTTATACTCATTTACAGACAACCATTATCTTGCAATATATAAAAGGTATTTATTCCCCAGCAAGGCCATTTGCAGTGTAAGTCTTGTGAAGGTCAAGGCGGGGTCTGACACAATGATTCATACGCCACAATTAAAGGATTCTCTACACCTTAATTAACATTGATTGGCTGCCGACTAATCAATCGAACCAGTGAGGGACAAGCAAAAAAGGGCCCATCTCATTTCGAGCCAACCCAGTAATGAGACATGGTCTGCCGAGTCTCTCCCATGCGAGCTTTATGGGTTCATGAACCCGCGCCCACCGCCCCATCATCCTCTGCCACTCACTCGCTCACTCCAGTCAGCTGTCCGAGCCTACGAAGAGTTAATTCCCAGGCAGTAAATGCCAATCAAATAAATCAGGGGTCAAGCCCATGAAACTGAGAAACAATTATAGAGGCAGGCCTCTCATCTCTGATCCCGTCCTCCTGACTACCACTTCTGGTTTATTCTGCTTAGAACTGGGAGGGTTTTTGTAATCAGCGAGCGAGAACACAAGTTAAGATTAAGTGTCAGACAGAATTAGGGGTGAGATGGATAGAAGAGATGTAACACAACCACACACTTGCATGAATGGACATGTACCTGCCCTCGCATTGTATTTGCAATTTCAGCAACATAAACATGCAGCCGTTGGCTTGTTTGGATGACATGATTTTTTTTGATTCAATAAAGTTGCCCTCGAAGTCGAGCTCGGACCAAATCTGGAAATTTTAATCACGGTTTGTAATAACTTCCTCTTGAGGGATTAAACATCATCATGTGTATTTAACGTGGATTGCAAACTTAATCCCAGCCTTAACATTTATCTTGACCCATATTCAAAATCCCTTTTATCACTGCTGTGCATTTTTTATCCCAGCACACACGGTCACCAATACCTCCGGATCAGTTTTCCGTCAGCACCACAAAGGTACCCGCATCTTGCAGGGGGGATAAAATAAGGTGGAGGAATAATTACGATTAAATGTATCAAGTGCAAATCAATGGCGGAGTAGGAGGGCGATCAATAGCGGCAGAAGCTGCCCACACCACGTGCCACAACGGCTTCACAATTACCAATTAGGGGGGGTAATTAGTATTTCATCAGACGCTTGGCTTTGATGGAGCCCTTTGAACTACCGGGGGGAGAGGGAAGTAGATCCGCTTTGAGTGATGTATTCAAATATGTACAGGAACACGTGGTTTGCATATTTGCGATAGGAGGAAGAGGTAGCAGGCGGTCGGAAGCTACTGCAGGCTGAGCGCTCTGAATTGGCGCCTTGCTGCAAGCTCGACTTCCACAAGCAAACAAAAGGTTGAAATTTCCTCTATGAAACACATAAAATAGAAATACGTCAATTCTAGGTGGCACCAGCTCCCCACCGGACCCAAAATGGCAGCATGTGCTAAAGGTTCACATCTGGATACAACCCTCTATCGGTGCCACGATTTTAAAAGAAGACACAAACCTCAATTTTGCAATTTGGCCAGCAACCGCCCCTTTTTATCCGCATTCCCACTTTTTCTCCCTTACAGCTTTATTCCTCCTGTTCCCTCGTCTGCTGTTTGTTATAACTGGCAGATTAGAGCTCAGACTGCCAGCTGACGAGGGGAGATGTGGCACAAAGCACAAGAGCCCTATGTAAGCACAAACTGTAATGACTATAATCGCTGGCTGATCCTGCTGCTGCCTCTGATGTAAGTGGGTTGAGTCCCCTCAGTCTATTGACCACTGACGCAGGACAAAGAAATAAATAAATAAGTGAACGAATGCATGGGTGAATAAATGAATAAATGAAAGAAAGAGAAAGGAGAAAAAGGAAACCAGTCACTAGTCGAAGACAGGGACGGTGCAGCTGCTGTCAAAGCTAGACAGATTTGTCCACATTGGAGAGTAATAAAAGAGAATTGGTGTGCACCACTGTTCCCTTTCAGAGCTCAAGTGATTTATATCAGATGGAAAATACCAACCAAGTGGAAGCAGAGAAAGGTTCGCCAGCTTTTAAAAGTTCAGGAGGAAAGAGAAAATGTGCAATGGCGAATGTGCTTCCAAGGTGGCTACTTGCGTTGAGTGATTTTCCATAGAATTCGTATGAAAGAAGTTGGCTTGAAGTACGTCAAATAAGAACGGAGACGCTTCAGCAGGCGTTCTGCATTGAGGGGACGTCTCTCTGTGCAGTTCTTCCACAGTTCGTATGTGTCTGATGAAAAAGATCCTGTCAGGGTGCGCAGACTCTCCCATTTGCTTTCAGTTAAAAAGAGCACACACGTCAACGGTGCCCCTCCTCCAAGAAATTCACGCACACGCAATCACACATGGGTATTAGTTTGTGTTTTAGGAACGAGGAAAAGATGCACGAGGTGCCTTTAGGGTTTGGAGTGTGTATGTGTGTGCAAAGACAAAGTGCATGTTGGTATTGTCTGATTCATGTGTGTACTGCAGTGTCTCTGTGTGTGTGTCAGGCTGTGTACACACTTGTGAGGGTTTGTATTTGCGAGACAGGGAGTGAGGGAAGACGGAAAAAAAAAAGTGACGGACGGGTCAATATCCCCGTCCCTCTTCTGGGACCCATTACGCTTTAGTGATGGTCTTCGCCACCCACGGTCGACTTCATTCATTATCTTTCCCAGCTGCACGCCGCAGCATCCATCTTTTCTCATTCAGCCTGTCTCCTGCCGCAGCACACAAAAAACAACCTTTAAAACTCCCATGAAAACCTCAAGAAAATGTTACAAGAGAGGAAGTGATGGCCTTGAGCCTGTGCATTTAGCTCTTGAGTAAAACCAAGAAGTCTTAAAAGGTAACTGTTGAGCGTAGATTAGTGTAGCTCTTTTACAGAAAGGATTTATTAGTTAAAGTCCCTGTGGAAGCCCACCGTTCACATCGAGACGCCTGTTAAGGAGCATAATTTATCAAGTCTTCTGTTGTGGAACTGTTATAAAATAATGCATCATTCATTTGTTCCAATTATTTGGAATTCCTCCAAAGATACTCCAAGCTGGGGATTATCAAACAAACTCTAACAACCAGGCTAATGCTCTCTAAGTGCTGCTTCTGCTCGGGAGGGCTGGGTGCAGGTGATTGAATTCAGTCTACGCTAATTTTATTAACTCATCCAGTTAAGTGCTGTGGACCACAACTTACCAAAGAGGTGTTTCAAGTGAGAGAATTATTACAAAGAAAAATATGTTATTAATGTTTTGTTACTACAGTTGCTGCAGGTGGAAAGTGGCGAAGCTTTTTGTGGCGGTGTGACATCGATTACAGTATCAGATGCACAATGCCCAGTCACACCAGGAAAGTACCACTGCAAAATTAATTTGTGCCTCCTTGTGAAATGGCACTGGAGGCTTGTCGTCATAGTGACTGCTTGCATTTCGTCCAGTGGCTGGTCGCTTGTTTCATTCGGTGGCACAAGAGATGTGGCCGGGAAAGCTCTATTGATGCTGCTTCTCAGACACGGCTTACGACAACTCCCTTCATTTTTGACTCTCTGTTTCTTTCTGCCAGCTCAGTCAAGCTGGTTTGCAATTGGCCAACGGTGCAAATTTGCATTTCAGAGTTCACCATGGCTGAACTCGAGCACTGCACAGATTTATTTTGGCTCCATGAGTGCAATCTGTAGATCCTGTAAACTCTAGCGTTGTTAGAAATTGTGGAGTGACCAAGGCCTAAACGGGAAGTCTGATAAACTGCCTCAAGTGAGGTCACTCGAGTCAGCACTGACTCTGGCTGGAGACTACAAGTATGAAAATGAAAAGAATCAAGGGGTGTGGAGTTAGAAAGAAGTGAGCTCACCAGACCTCTGTAGCTATCTCTGCTGGACGGCAGCAGCTCATGCTACATTAGCCGCTACTAGTAAATCGAGTTGCACTGTGGGTAACGTAGGCACCAGGTTTTGAGAATGAAGTGGAACGCACAGAAAGAAAAAGATGATATCTCTGTTTCTGACTCATTTATTTTTATCTTTTTATTTTATATTAAACTGCTTAATTCCATGAGCATGCCCCGAGACTGACTATAACAACAGCAATATTTTTTTTTTGTATTGGTAGCTTTTGAATACATCCTCACAGCTACAGTCACAATATATTTAATATCCCAGAATAAATCACGCATTTTCACATGGTAACCATCTGAGATTTCCAGTTGGGAAAAAGCTTTTCTTACAGTTCCTTATACTTGCACATATGTTTGTACCAGGCGTTTTTTTTTTTCCCCCCACTCTTCCACTCTCCTCTTCACAGTTCATCTATATTACCTGTTTACACTGGAAGCCCCATGCATTACACACAGTGTTGCTGGCTGCTGACCAGCTCTGTCATAGCAGTCGGCAGATAAAAGGTTGAGTGCAACTTGGATGCACACCATATGTTGATCCGTTCTGGTGTCAGGATTCGAACCCCCACAGAAAGAAGTAACCTTCCAACCCCAGAGGTCGTATGTGACTCCAAAGGGTGATGGAGGATTGTTTCATACATATTCAAACAACCTACACAGAGGTGCTCTGTAGGAACACACCACATTCTATGTATATGCTGACCAATTACCTATAATGTTACCATTCTAACAACTGCAGAGTTTGTTTAACATAAAACATAAATACAATGAGTGTAGGTGTGGAGTATTCAAAGTGCATCGCTGAGGGAGCTCACTGTTCCCGAGTGCTTAGGTTCACGCCGCGCCGCGCGAAACACGGACGAGCATCTGCACTCGAATGCATTCAAGCACCTACGTGTTCAACAGATGTCTGCCGGCGTGAATAGCTGCCGATGGAGACAACTGCATGTAAGATTAACACGCTGCAGCACTGGCTGCCTGCTGGGTGGCATTAGCAATGTGCTACAACGCCACAGAAAAACATCAAGCTCTGTCACACTGTTTGTACAAACACTATGGGTGACAAAACATCAGCCATATTCCTTTTTTTATAGGATTAACTATGTGGAACTAAGCAGAAATGAATAAAGTGCCAAGCGACTGTTCGGTATGGAGTAGATGGAGTGTTTATGTGCATGAGCTATATGAATGACCTTTATCAGGCTCTATTAACTATGGAATAAGAGTTTCATTAGGGATGGTCAAACAAAGGTCAAGATTGATCATCTCTCATAAACTACTTCCACTGCTTACATAAACTCAATGCTATTTCTAAAAAAAAAAAAGAGAGCATCTTGAGCTCATTTTTTTTTCTCCTCCTGACAAGCATAATCCCTCTTAGCCATTCACACAGATTAGTAGCTTTCATAAGATTTTTACATCACACAGTTTCCCCTCTCTCTAATATTGTATTCGGAAGATAAGCCGCGCTTCATCCCGATGCAACAATAATCTGAGAAAAAATACAGTGGCGCTAAGGCACGGCGGCTGGATGCGGGGAGATGATCAACCGCAACACAGACTTCCCGAGCATTTCTCAAAACCGGAGTTCCTGCTAGGCTACAGTCCAAGAGCCAAAAGTGAAGCTTGATAAACACATGCTTTCCCTGTTGCGCTGTGTGCTTGGACGAGTGGGCACTTTCATTGAGGTGATGACTAAAACAATATTCTGGAACCGAGAAGGGAGATTGGGCTTGTTTATAGCTCACGATGATGGATGAGACAAATATACACAACGGTCAAAACATTTTCCGTTTCTGATTTGGTCTATTTGTCCATTTACTGAAGCCCACAGCAAGAAAAATCGCTCTTCATAATTTCTTTTTCTTTACAGTTGTTTGCTTTTTAGCTTCTTTTTTTCTTTCTACAAGCATGGCCTGACCTTGTGGTAACTGTGTATTCAATAATATGTATTCAACAACAATGCCCACTATATAATAAGACTAACGTCCACAGCAGCGGTCAGGACGAGTTTGAGTTCAGTCTTCCAGCAGTATGTAGAGCCTGAATGCACAACAGCAAAACAAATACTTGGGCTTTGCAGTATGTTGGTTTGTTTAAACTGATTTAACTGCCCATTTACTTTACTTTACCATTCTTTTATTCACTAATTTTGCATGCAAATCTGAAAAAAAAACCTGCAAGAACAATCAACTGACCTGAAACAATCCAAAAATAAAACGTTAAATTGTGCTCATGAATCGTAGTTTATTTCGATCCTTCTCGGTTTCAAGATAATCTTGTATGTGACGTGGAAGAAAAGGAGAAGCGGAGAAAAGCTGAGGCTCAGTTGCAAGGACTTTTCTGGGCTGTTACTTTGTCAGGCAGCACATGGATCTGAGGTCGGGCCAGACAAAGGTTATCACCTCAGGGGATGCACTCCTCCCATGAGGAGCATTGCTTCTGAGGACGAATTTATTTACCTCAGGCCGGCTGCTGTTCATGAGAGCAAAGAAGTCTTTACTGACAATACAAAGGCTGATCAGCCGTGGCAAACATTTTGTGGACCAGTATTTTGGAACAGCAATACATTTCCGATTTCTATTTGCACTATTTTGTGCCACCAGTGGCTGCAGCTAAACCTAAAATAAGCCTTAAATCTCAGAAATTCAAATAGTGGTGTGTAAGTCTGAATGATTAAAAGGAAGACAACCCTCTGAGCTCCTCAGTAGATGTTTACTTCACCTTTAAGTCACACGAACAGCTTGCTCCAATCCACTCTGCTCGAGCGAGCGGCGAGCTCAAACAAAGCGAAATGTTTCTGCAGCGAAGTGAATAAGAAAATTTGTTAAAAATAAAACAACGCCTTGGGACACATCCAACTCGAGAACCACTGCGATTTTCTTTTGAGAGAATTTTGAACGCCCTCCTCCTCTTGTTATTTTGAAGGCGTAATCCAGCTGTAGACAGATCAAACTTGCTCAGCGAGCCTCTTTGAAATTAATCCATCTATTTCGGTGCCACAACAGGCATTAGGTGTCTCTCCACCTGAAAGGTCAGTCCGTGATTCTGCACATGCTGTAGACATCTATCTGGCTGTGCACACCAAAATTCCATTAAAGTTTGAATCTGGCACATGCTGGAGGAGTGCTGGGGGAGTTAGACGCTTCCAAATTCAACATTAGGAAGAAAAAAAAAAGAATTACTGATCCAAATAACTCCAGTAAAACTGCTTTTATAGGGGTAGTGCAGTTAGAGTTTATACCACAAGTGTATTGTTTAAATTATACAATACGAGCTTGGCCCTGAATGATAATTTATATGAGCAAGTTCATATCGCTGCAGTTTGATTGTATTCTTTCAGACACTGCTAATATACAACCATTCTCTTGAAGACAATAGAGCTCATGTGCTGAGTCCTCCTTTGACATCAACACTAGACCCTTTTCACATATGCATTCGCATGCACAGCTTATCTCTTCTTTCGTGGCGGGGACACAGCGAGTGGTCTTACGGAGCGCAGACACCAGTGTCTGAGTTCCATCTCAAAAGGGCAAAGATAAACTGAGCAGAATAATCCTCAGCCATCTCCTCGGATGTCAGGAGATCCTGGAAATTGCGCCGCTCAAAAGAGAGCAAAGAACAACGTTTTGTTTAAACTTGATAGTGATTCCAAGTTCTGCCAATATTAGTTTAAATCTGTCTCACGCACACACACATATTGAACCGCAGCCTTGTAGCCAGAGTGGAAATTCCAATAAATAATGCATTATCTGCACTCTATTTTCTTTGTTTTACCCTGTGAATGAACTGAATCCACCACTAACGTTTACTGAAATTATACATTTTCCCAATACAGATGATCACCATTATCATTAAAGCCAATTTTATACTGCGGCCATAACTAGAGAAAAAGAGTTGTATGTAAATCATGTCATCATACATGCAGAAATATATGATTTATATGATGCAGAAGCTTTGACGGTGGCTAATTAAAATGCAGGCATGAGCACTCCTTTCAATATATCCCCTGACTGCTCTCATTTAAAAGAAATCATCTGGGATTTCTGCTGTGCAGGGCTGACAAGTGAACATACAATTTGTGACACTTCATAAGCACTATATAATGTATGGGGTGCCTGTTTCCTTCAGTTATGATTAGTAAGCAACATATCAATAGTCTTAGAGGCTTTTGGATCGTGTGGATGACATTTCTGAGAGTGTTTTGCAACCTCCACAATCGTCTCAACCTGAAAACTGACAGGAATGTAATTTGTGTGCATGAGATCGCTAAAAGCAGCAGGTTTTCTTATTTTGAAACAGATTATTACTAAGTCAGAGTGGGTAAAAGGAAAAGTTGTATCTGCTAGCTTCAGGACAATAGTTAATTAAGACATGTTTTGAAATCTGTTGCCGTGAGAAGAATATGCATTGATTGGAAAAGCACTCCTGCGCCACTTCCAGGCGCCCACACCGTGAAGCTGACCTGCTGATGCTGATGTGCGTTAACACAGGCCTAATCACATATTTTTGATGCATCTCTCCCATTATGAGCAAACAAATAAATAAAGCTCAATGTATGATTTAAAATATCTGTCACCCTGTCAAAAACAAGAAGCGTCTAATCTCCGGGTATGCAAATCTCAACGCCCACGGGGTCTCTCCAGGTGCCTGTAAGGAGGCAGAGGGGAGGATTGAAATGTGCAATAACTTCACGAATCGATTTGTTTGGTGGGTGAGGCTTATTCACTGGGGCCTGCCCGTCTAATGATTTACGATTTCCAGGATGAATTTTTCTATTCTTGCCAACAAATGATGCTGCTCCCCATCTTCCTGGTGACGCTTGATTTATCTTCCAGCGACGGCCCTCGGGGACTCTCAGCCTGTAGGCCCATTTTAGGATAAGCCTCATTCCAGGGGGGATGTGTAAAACTGGGGATTGGGTCATATTTTTAATTTAACAACAGTCATATGAATATTAATGTGTCACATATTGAAGGAAAATGATAATTTGACGTGGGAAGTGTGGAGCGAGATTTGCGATGGCCATACATGCGTTTGCAGCTAAAGTGAAGCGCCTGAGCATCTCTGCAGGCAGGCAGCATGCACAAATATACTCTCCCCCCAGCATAAAGGATTCCACCCTGAAATATTCCAGTGACAGGCTCCATTGAATTGCTGACCAGGGTTAGCCTTTTGAACCGTTCCTGCTGAGATTCTAAGCCCATCTCAAGAGCATCTCTGCGAGCGTCAGATTCTTTGGCCAGATACCCAGTGGTGACACTGCTGTGCTGGCCTTCTGACGGACAGACGGGGAATAAAAACAGAGAGGCAGAAATGCCACTTGCCGTTTGACTTTTCAAGGCGTCGGGTCCTGTTTGTTACGCACAAAGACCGACGTCTGCTGCTGCTTTGAGTCAAAGGCGTTCGCGAGCTGGCGTGCCCGCATGCGCCGCGCAGCCACAACAAAAAGATTCAGATTTTTCGCTCGGACCATTATTCAATTCAATTCTGAGGTTTGTCTGAAGAAAGAAAACGACTCGCACCAACGCTCAAATAGAATCGCTCTCCATTCGCTGTATTTCTAATGTACACACAAATCAATAAGCACACTGTATCCCTGCCCCCCCCCCCCCTCCATCTCTCTCTCTCACTTCCCCAAGCACAAACCCACACATACATACACACACACGCACCACGGCCTGCCTCCAAGCACAGATTTTTCATTTCCAGTCGCTGTCACCATGGTAACTTCCAGTGTCCGACTTGGGCCAGTATGTGCTTCCAGCACCTTCCTTCTTCAAAGCCCTTTTTCAAAGCCTGAACCCGCATTTCTTCACTAACGGTCACCCATAGTGCTTAGCTTCTGAGAGGGTGTTTAGCTAATTACTTCATGTGACAAAGGACGAAAAGGTGCCTCTAATAACAAACCACTCTATCTGCGCGAGCCACAAGGTTTAGCAATAAATAAACCTCTCTTTATAGCTGCTGTTTCCTTTAAGTAAAAGAACAGAATGAACCACACTGAGCATGACTGTGCAGGTTTCTAACCAGACATTTCAAAAGTGTCTGCTTTTGCCCACCTCAACCCTTTTGTACATTCAAAATGGCCACCTTTGTTGCCATGAAGAGGAGTGTCTTGGCAGAGCCACCCAAGCAACAATCAAATATTCCTGTGTTGACCGATCGATGAGCGCCACACCCCTGACCTTCCTCATTCACATCTCAATAATGAAAGACGAGCAGGGGTTATGAGTAACCTCGGCGCTCCCTACAGGAGGGGTCAGGCGTCGATAGCTCGGCAAGGGTCCAGGCATGCATTGGCATGCAGGAAATCACCACGGGTCTTAAGGAATTGTCCTGAAGGAAGCATGGTTGGGATTAAAAGCTTGGGCTTGACTGAACTCTCCTGTCTCCTCTGTGTCAATATGCCCAAGGCACTGTCAGTCACACCTTAAGTCTGAGAGGAAAGTAATTTACTGGCCCATGAAGGCACAAAGGTCCTAATTCAGTACAAGGTGTATCAATTATGTTGATGGTGGGATGGCAGCAGTGTGACAACTACAACTTTAGCATGTTAAAATAGTTTGAATTTAAGGCAAACATTGATTATAATCCTGAAGAGGACGATTAAAACATTATCTGCGAATCATTGTTTATTAGGGCTGCAACTAATGATTATTTTCTGAAAGGGCCTTGACTGTGGGCCTCCCCTTCGGGCAATATTCTTATAAGTGTAACTGCATTTGTTTATATTTTGGCGGACTAGCACCATAAAAAGCATGTAGTAGTAGTGCTGAATTTGCCTGTAGCACTCCCTTGTTGCTATGTACCCATGGATGTACAGACAACTATCGCTGCATTGCTTTAACACTGGAAGAAACTAAAAATGTGATGATTCTAAGGCAAGGACTGGTGTTTCACGAGTGTGCTTTTTCTGTGATTTCTCCTTCGGTTTTTTGGACTTTTTTTTTTGTTTTAAAACGGACATGAGAGAGAATGACATGCTGAGGACGTCTAACAACATGTGTGTCATGTCTCTGTGTTCAGATGTGACTAAGAGATGACTCAGAGAAAGGGTTCAAATGTTGATGCAAATTGTAGCTCAAGCCTCATGTCTTCTGACAAAAAGTCCAAAACCAACAGGCATTTAATTAACGATGATATAAAACAGAAAAAAGGAGCGAATCTCACTAACAACTAATAGTTTACCTGAAACATTACAGGCCCTTTACTTGAATACTCTCTCTCTACCTTGAATTCACACGATTACTTCATGAGCACTTGGTGTGACTGCTTCAGATTGACTCAAAGCTTTTGTTTGACAGACCAGGAGCGTGAGTGAGGTGAATAAGGAGAGAACAAGAAGTACAAAGACTGATATAGTTCTGGCCCTTTCCTGTACCGGCAGAGGTGACAAGGCGTTCCTTGTATTTCACCCCACGCAGCACCACTGTCCCATTGAATTTGTCAAGGGAAGCCAAGACATTTAGCTGTCTTTTAACTTCTCTTGCATGCCCACAGGTCTCCTGAGATCCAGCCTGAGGAGGAGGGGAGCTGCTTTCTGGTGGAAAACAAAGTCTAGGGAGTGTGTCATCCTGTCTGTTTGTTTCTGCTCGGCTCGTTTCTCAACTACCGTATGTATTCGGTGTAAACGTCCGTTTGTTGCAGAAGATTTATTACAAAACGCTTTGAAAAATGACAGATTTTTGGAGCGCACTTTGTTGTGCTCTTGTACTAAACATAAAATGTGTTATCCTTGCCTAATTCCGTCATTTCTGGTATCTGTTATGACATGAGGCCCGTCTCACAAAGCAGGATTAGTGGGTAGGCGAGCTAACTTCGGGCTTAACCCTGGCTGCTTCTCACAAAGACGTGTCAAGTTCAAGCTGAGCTCTGTTGCCATGGTTTCTAACGCTGCATGCCAAACCTCCAAGAGGCTGTTTTTGTCCGGGCTTGTGGATAAATGCGTGCAAAAGGATTACCTCCTCGCCGATCGATTGGGAGGAAAATGGGGCCACCATTTCTATGACGTACAAAGAGCACAAAAACACTGCACTCACTTGGAAGTACAAAGAAACTCCAAGTAACGTCTTTCCAAGAAGATAAAACTTCACAATTGAAACTTATTACATGTCTCATTGAGACAATTAATATCCATAGATCGATCAGTATTCCACAGTGCTGTAGCAGGTAACTAGTTCTTCTTATCAGGGACAAATTCAATTCATTTGTTACTATTAATAGCTCTTAAATTATTCTCCAGTATTCCTAACAGCGATAGCTGGAATGTATTTAAATTTCCATTACTTGGGTTATGATGTACACGGAGTGACCTGAATAGGAAATCTTTCATGGGCAGCAGTTATGAAGGGTTACTCCAGAATTCTGATTTCCAATAAGTGAAGAATTTGTTGCTGAATAATTTCAGTGTTTTGACAACAGTTAAAATGTTCTGGATTTCTTGTCTTTACTTGTAATTTAGACTTCAACATACTCAAATTGCTTTTGCTTCTTAAGAAAATAATGCTAAGATTGGTAACTTAAAATGCATTATTTAAATATTATACCGTTTTCTGTCTTTTTATTGTTTGTATTATATGTCTTTTATTTTGCAGAATTTTATTATTTTATACTGCTGCAGCAACCTAATTTCCCAACTGGAATCAACACTTCCACCACTTCTTTTATTAAATACACTGCTGTCAAGCGATTGGCTCCACAATCCTCACCTCAATTCATGTGACCTTGCATCATGAGAAAGGCTTCAGATGTAACAGTGAAGGAGGCAGCTGGGGGTACCTTTTGAAATGCCTCCGAAAAATGCTGGAAAATAATGAGACGACCGTGGACAGTCAAAGGGGGACGAGACGATGAGATGGCAAAACTTAGAAAAATCATATACATGGAGTATTTGAGTAGTAGTACTTGTAAAGGGTAAGTCAAATCAAGAGCCTTGCAAAGGCAAATTCAGATTCAGATCGTGTAACTTATCAAACACCAGCAGATGTCCAAGCTGCTAGAGGACACCACTGTAAACAACAGTATCAGGGAACAGCGGACGTAATGTAAATATGACTTTTCAAGGTGACATGAGAAACTTGATTGTGTGGCGACAGTATCAGCAGGCAAAAAGGAAAAAAGGGCGCAGTGGAGCCTGAGATGAACCACCTTTTCATCTCTGCCGCATCCCTCTCTGTCACTCTCCAACCGCGAGAACAGCCTCCGTCTCCGTCCCTCCCTTCAAAACTTTCTCGGCGTATCCTTCAACCTCTTTGCTCCCACAACACAGATACAGACTGGAGCCAATTCTTTCACAATTTTGAGTTATTTCACTGTCAAGTTGTTTCAGTCAAAAAGTTAGATAAAGGACAGATAAAATGCAAAATGCGTTGCTTCATCTATGATAAAATACAGACATAATCAAGCGACTTTTATGACTCTTCAGGCAACAATCCCGTTTTGGGAGCTCTAACACGTTACATTGGGAGGAGTGAATTCAATTCAATTCTATTGTCATTATACTAATACTCAGGTAAAGAGCGTAACAACACACATGACATAAGAAAATATACAATAGTGCACCATAAAAGTGCAGGACAAATACACTGTGCAGGGCAAGCAACAGTGCAAGACCATAGTATCTTAACTGTAAAATTGCATTTTATAGTGAGAAAGCATGTATGAGGAAGCTTCAGTATACCGAATGGGAGCCAGTCAGGTTCAGTGCAGTAGTAGTCAGTTAAGTATCAGTGAAGTTGCAATGAATAGATAAATAGATACATACACAATATATGTGATAGAGTTAAAGTTTTTAGCCACAAAATCTGTTGTTCTGATCCATTCGGCTGAACCTCAGTGTTTTGCTGTGCTGCTGATAAGTAACATTTTGGAATTGATGGAATTCATTTCGGGGAGTTGCCAACAGCAATTCTTCTAAAATCCAGAAAAAAGACTGAAGCTAAAACAGCATTGCTGCGCCACTGCACAGACAAGGTTAACGTCACGTCAGATCCCACTGCGAGGCCCCTAACAAGAGTCTCACAACCTGCGCTGCAACCAAACAAGCTACACTCCTTTAGGGTGCAGCATTTCTCTGCAGCAGCTACAAGCACTTCACCTAAAAACACACCACAGGAAGGAACAACCACGGTCCGGTGGCCGAGGAGGCCATTGATGGAATTAAGGCTCATGAATAAGAATGCAGCGTGGGGCGAGTGAGAGCTCTCCCACTGTGTAATATTGACATGCTCCCCAGTCAGAAAATAGCCTGGCATAATTAGCTTTCAAAAGAGGCCAAAAAAGGAGAGGCCACTCCAGACACAGACGAAACCCTCCACAGGAACGTGTGCGGTGCTGAATACGAGTGTGTGTTGGGGCGAGGCGGGGCTGGGGGGAGCAATCAGTTAGGGTTTATGGAAGACAGATCCTCCATCAGGGCAGTTTACTGCAGAATTCAGGGGGTTACCTGACTTGCAGATGGGATTGTGGAAGATTTCAGACTTAAGTAGCAAAACATGTGGACTGATATTTGAGACTTGGCTCCCTAAAGACTTTACTTGACTTCAGATTAGAAAGCAAATGTAGGCAAGACTCAAATTGGAGCTTGTAAATTCAAAAAACAATAAAATTCAATGAGGCACTGACACACAGGCTTTGTGCAGCCACATCCCTCAAATGTTTATTTATCAGGCTACAGACTTGGTCTCAGTTATGTAAGAAAACACTATTAACACAACACTGAAAGCAAAATGTTAACTTAAGGGAAACTTGCTTTGCCAAGGCTGAGATCTGACTTGGCCTTGACCGAAAAGATGCAAGAACAACTCGGTTTGTAGGTCAAATATGGTGAGCACACATACAAGAAGCTCCAGTGCTTCAGTGCTACAGTGACAAAGGTTAAAATCAGGAAGTAAAATGTCTCTAAATGGCATAAAATAAAGATGTCATTGGTGATAAATGGCCAATTACCCGGATGGTGATTATCAGAACAATTTATGAATTTAATTTATCATGTCAGCCACTTAAGGGACACAGGATGCCAAATTAAATGTATCTATTGTCAAGAAATCTAAATGCACCAAAAGTCATGCAGAGCTAACAGAATCCCTCAAGAAACAAGCCCACTAAGTATTTCTATATAGATTATTGGATATGTGTAGAGTTCAAGTGGTACAAACCCCATTAATATTCATCTTCTTAGGCCAGATCAAAGTGAATGATGCAACTGTGCTATGAAACATTGATTATAAGAGTGTCATCACTTTTCAAGCTTAAAGATTGATACATACGTTTTAGCTTTCCATTGCATATTAACTATGCAGGTGAAGATCAAAGGGAGAGATAATTGCACCATCTTAATTCATTAGGATTTAAAGTTTGTCATGTTTCAAAAAAAAAAAAAAAGATATCTACCAAGACTCAGCCATAATCTAATTTGCCATCTTATTAGATAAAGGGGATTTTGAAATCTTTAAAAGCATCCCTTTCATTCCCCTGATAAACACAAACACCACTATCGCATTCAGCATAAAAAATGTAATTTCTCAGACTTGTATCAGAGACACCTTCAAACGCAAGTCTTCATATATTCCCTTGCGAAAGTGGAATGGAGGAAGCAAATGAGAGCGCTGACTGTGTGTGAATGAGACCAGGCTAATAAAACAGGTCTTTTGTGAGGTGCTAACTGTGTGCAGCCATCAGAGAGTCAGGAAGGAAACAAGGTGAAACCGCTCCTTGTCTCGCTCCCTTGATTTCGCCTTGCCAAGGTTAGAGGGCACGTGGCGTGAGCGTAGATCCCACTTTCACTGCCCCCGCAAGCACAGCTAACGGACACTTTGGATTGTGGCGACTCATTCATGCCCAGCGTAAGCCCATTAGAAAAAGGGTGATGTGACAAAGACTCGAAGAAAAAGAGAAACATTAAAGTGAAATAAAAGAAACTGAGACATTGGGAGAGGAGCGCCAAGGAGGGCAAAAGGGATTAGGAGTCGAACAGTAATTGAGAGGACAGGGAAGGAGAGAGAGAGAAGTGAAGATAGCAGGATTAAGAGAGGTAGAAAGTGCCCTGTGATGCTGGGCTGAGCAATGACTGGAGGCTTTCCCGACCAAGACGTTTGAGCCATCCATCGTTTCGGTGGCACTACAGTACCTCATCGCAGGCTAAACTCTCAAAGATCAGTCACTTTCAAGCAATGTTCAGCCTGGACCGAGCCAGATGACAAACATCATCCTTCACGCTGAGAGAAAAACACACAGAGCCAGCCCACATCTTAAATATCAACAATCATCGCAATCGTGTGACCAGAGTTTGACTCATGAAGGCAGAAAAAAAAGAAATGACTCCCAACATCAATAGCAAATGATGAAGACTGATCAAAATCTCAAAAAACAAAACCAATCAAAGGAAAGCGTGGCTTGGAAAGTTATTTTAGATGCCGTGATTTACTGAAGGTCACATATGCCATGGATCTGCTAAAGCCATATAGGTTGGGGAGTTGGTCCAGTAACATTTAAAAGTCAATGACATTCAAGTGATTTCCAATCCACAAGAGAAACACCTGTTCGCCCAAGCCTAGTCGTGCTCCACCTTCGATCCACGGCTCGGGAGGAGGGTTTTGAAGCCAAATGCGAGGAAAAGTGATGTCCGACGAACACACGACCCTGTGCAGTGTGTGTGTCGCTAAAGGTGGCTGCTATTTTCATTCATATACTGCAGGCAAAGTGAAGTATGCATCAAAGGGCCGGATGGAGTGGAATGTAACAATAAGAGGGGGGGTTGTGGTGATTAATCATGATCTTCCCCGCCAGCCACATTACTGGTTTCATACATTTTAAACAGCTCTTCCAAGTACAGAGGTGATTGACAAAAATGGCTCCCCCAATATGGAGCAAAGCACGGTGGGAAAACTTTTGTCTTGGAGATTCAGTGCGGCCAGGTGTGAATACGCAATATGTGTCTTCATGTCTGCGTAGGTACTGAAACAACTAAGTGGCAGCACAATGATGCTCAGCTGCACACTGACTCTGTCACAAAATTAAATGAATTATGTATTACATTATTTTCATGTTTGCCTTTGTTTCACCTAAGTGATTAATAAGGTGGGATTCAATTAGATATGCTTACTTTTATATGCAACGATAACACCACTGCTGCCAAAACCAAGACCGAAGCAGTTTGTTTAAGCTGTTTATATGATTGCATAAACAGACAATTCTGCACAGTAATCCTGTTTACATGGCTATCCAGAGAGAGCTGTTGTTTTTTTTTTCCTCAAAATATAAATTGCCTGCTCGCCCCTACAAAAATCAATCAAAACTATTACAATCATAATTCCGCCGCATAACATTATACTGCCATTTAAAAAGCATCTCAGCAATTAGAAATGCGATGCTAGTTTTCACAGGCAAGTTGAAAGGAAGGCGATGACTCACGCAGCTGTTGCCCCCGGCAGCCCAGGGGTTTCTGGATGAGGATATAGAGAGAAGACTGATGAGAACAAACAGCCTCGAGATCGTTCAGTGATGTAAGGAAAGGGAACTTTTAAAGTGACTTAAGGGTTTTCACTTTGAACTGTATGTCCAATAATGTCCAGGAAGTCGTCCTCTCCTGCAGCTGATGGTCTGCAATGCTTAAAAAAGTTAGCCTCTGTGCACAGAGTGGTTATTGAGGGGTTACTCTGTAGTGGTCTGGTACTGGTTGTCTTGCTGTCAGATAAGACTGAATCAGATTCTTTACTAAATATCTTGAAATAATCACATAACTAGAATTACCCCCTTGCAGTTGTATGCCTCTGTCAACCAGTCAGTTTAAATCCATGTATGTCTACACTCATAATATATGTAGTGAAGAACTGAGCTTCATCACATGGTGCAACATCAGTCACCTAAAGATCAGTATCAGCAGAACCAATGAGCTTGTGGTGGACTACAATGCTTCAAATATAAATGTTGCTGCAAAGAAACTACAGATTATTAAACGTGGACGCTTCACACACATCTTCAACCTGACAGCACAGATGATCTACACAGTCAGTGCAGTTTCAAGGTGGACACCCCAGAATAGTGGCACCAGTTGAATTGGTGTTAAATAATGGCCAGAAAAGTGTTTTTGTAGTACGTCATGAAGTCACAGTGAAGCTGATCTTTGACGTTTTGGATATAAAGCATCATCATTTTATCCTGTGAGACATTAGTGTGAAATTCAGTCATTCGAATCATAAGTAGCGTGAATGAATTCTTGAGTTCAGGCAAAAAACGTGTTTTGTAAGGTTACGGTGACCTTTAAACTTTAAAAACCAAATTCTTATCAGTTCATCCTTGAGTCCAATTGGATGTTTGAAGAGAGACACAAGAACGGGATGCACGTTTTTCTGCCGTGCTGTCTGCCCAGGGCACCAGAATACCAGGAGCTCAAAGGAACAGTCTTTTAATAAGTAGGTAATGAGTTTAACTTTCAGTCTGTCAAACTGCTGACATCCCTTATGTTGACTTCTTTCTGTCAGATCCTCGATTAATACACTGTGTTTTCACAAGCGCAGAGGTTAATCTGAAGGAAAGGCATCAGAGGGAGGTTGTTTTAATGGCACAGTGGTCGACTGAAGGGATGAAAGAGCCACAAGAAGTTTGGAACTCGTTCCACAAATGAGCCATGAATCAGTATGAAGGGATGTTGTTTTTATCTTGGGGGAGAGATGATGAATGGCCAGTGAAGTTATTAAAGGTCAGTCGAAGTTGCATGCCCGCTCTATGTTGGAGGAACAAAAAAATGGATCCGGCACTTCAGGGCAGAAGGAAGAGATGGAGCAGTAGACATCAAATGTGTATGTTGCCTACTCCCACCTGCCAATTAAAAAAAAAGAAGCAGAAAACTAGGAGAACAAGGATGAAAGACTATGGAGCGCAGAGAAGGGCAAATATCAGAAGACGGAAGGAAAAGGCCTAGTCGGCTCCCTGCACTCTGACTAACCACCTGCTCCTGTCTGAATTAGCCCTTTCTTTACTGTTTGCACTCATCCAAGCGAAACTCACTCCCCTAGCTGACAAATGGACTGATGCTAAACCCCATGTTTAGTGAGCCACCACTGTGATGGCTATTAATCTGACACCAAAAGACCCAATGACCAGAGCGAGGCTTCCTGAGGGAAATACGAAGGGGGCAGAGAATAACAACTCCCAAACTTCTGGATTCGTCGGAAGAGCGCAAAACTTACAGGAGCATAACAAAGTCTACGGGGTATTCAGCTCAGGAATCCAAAAATGGACACCGCTGCGGTCGATTCAAACCACTGGTTGGTAGGAGCCAATCCGCTCCTCTTTTATCTTTGTCTCCTGAGAGATACCAATCCGCTATATGGGGAGATGTCCTTAAACATTTCCCATTTGGCAACCCGGGCTTCTTTTTCCGTCTAATCACCACAGAGTCTTGTACGGCCACGTCTGGAGGCCCAGGCTGACTGGAGAGGCTGCCAGCTTGAAATTTACAGCAACTAATTGGCCAAAATTGAATGCGGCAGGTTCTTATCAAAGAGAATTGTAGCGGGGTTGGAGGCAGGAAGGGCTGAAAAATGAGACAGGATAATGAGTGTCAGGTGATGTCATCCTATGCAGGAGAAGAATGGAATGTGGGAGAAATAAAGATCTTTGATTTAAAAAGTCCTTACAGAAAGAGGGTTACGTGAGGGCAGGAATCAAACATGCACAGAGGAAAGGCGGTTTAAATTTCTACAGTAATCCAAAGAACCTTGAAAATGTGTTTATTACTTTGCAAGTTTGCTTTATAGCAAAAGGGAGTCTTTATCTTCTCTCTCTGTCAGAGCTTTTATTAATACCCTTTTGCATATTAATGCCGGATGCAAAACCACCCACCATTCTCTATTTGTTCATGCTATTACAACAGGCAGTTGTTCCCCGCCGCGCTCATCGGTCATGTTTTTGTTCTGTAATTGTCAGGTGCTCAACACGTAATTGTATCATGGAAAAACAGCTTCCAACCAAGAGTAAGCAAGACAAACCAATGACTCCTCCATAAACAGAGAAAGGCTGGTGGGAAAAGAAACTCTGCTGAGTGACTGATGCAAACTACGCACTTAATATCATCTAACATGCTATTAGGTGCACGCTTTAAACAAATTGTCCACATATATGTCGGCAATTCGTGTTCCATTTCTAGTTTGGGATGCCCAGCAGGAATCAAATCCCTGAAAGGAGCAGCGGTAGTGCATCATTCCATATAATGAAGTACTGCAGTGCCCCTTTCATTACAATCTGCCACGTAGAACCTTCAGTTTAATGCAGAACCTGCGTGATATTTGCACTTCAAACATTAAAGTCATGCATTAATTCATCTGACATCTCATTGTGTGGGGAGTTAAGTGTTTACGCAAGCGTCGACTTTAAAGAAGGGAGACCACTTCTGATGAGGCTTTGGGGTTCGTGCATGAACAATGATGGTATTGCTCTCACATGTGCTCAGCGTGATGAGTTCTGTCTTAATGTCAATGGCAGCTGTCTATTTGCTTATATAGAAGACTATATTAAAGCCACTACATGAATATGCATGCGTGTCAGCTTTCTTTAATGCATTCAGACACAAAGGGCAGCAAAGAATTAAGACTACTTCAAAGGGACTCCAGCAATTTAGCACTGCACTTCAATAAAGCAAAGCACTGGATCCTACATTTCCCAAAATGCAACTTGACTGCATCTTTCATCATCATCCCCCCTGGCTTCTATATGCCCACATCGTTCAAACCTCACACCTTCAATTTGTAATGCAGGCTTTCTGTTAATTTGTTTTAATGGCAGCCACAGCCGAGATAACCCTGGTGACATCATCGGGGTTGCTTTTTCAAGCTTTTGACAGCTCCCTCCGGAGACACAGAAGACATTAGAAAACTGTTTTCACAAGCTGGGAAACTGGACATCATGTGTAAAATCTGAGGACTGCACCTTCAAATTCTCAAAACCCCCAATAATGACATTGTGCTATCATTTTTTTAATTGTTTAATGATAAATAGGTAAGGCTAATCATTAATAACAACCATTGTTTTATACATGCAAGTACATGCAAACAGCCAGATTCCTTTATATGTTCACATACGATGAGGTAATTATTTCATTTTTGATCAAACATGGCGATATCTTGTCTGATTAAATTTAATTTCTTTTGCATCATCCCGCATCCATTAAAAATATGCGAAGGCAAAATGATGTATTCTAGACACATTTCAACATTAAAAAATGCTAAAAAACCTTAACAAGACAATGGATATGTGGACAGTATGAAGCAGATGGTCACGCTCTCATATGCAGCCACCCTCAGAGCTGAGGGCATGTGAGGACAGGTAGGCATGTGTTTGTGTTTTAAGCTGCTCAGTTCTGTCCTTTGTATGTTGATATAAATAAATACCCCTTCGCAAAATTAACTGATTTTTGGTATTTTTCTATTGTTGCTTCAACAATAATGTGCCTTGCTCAACTTTTGATAATAAACAACATTAATCCTATGTTGATAGCGATTGTAACTTTGATGAAATATTATGTATATCTTAACTTCCCCTTGATTGTCATGCTATTTTTGACGATTGGGCCTTGTATGGACCTCAGAATTTGTCTTTTCTTCCCAGAAAACATCCTAATGTTAGATGAGGGGATTTAAATGAAGATGGGCAAGAGAACCGAAGGGGATTCTTCAGTTAATCCTTCTCCTGCTAAAACAAACTCATCAAATCCTTCAACTCTGAAATAAGGTCAAAAGTCAAGGATAATGAGAACTGGAACGTATGGGAAAGATCACTGGCAAAGGAGGAAGGATCCTCCCATCTGCTTCCCCCTTCTTATCCCTCAATCATTCTTGTCCCTCTGTCAGCACATGTTTTCATCCGACGGGAGAGGAGCCATTTGTCTCATCCATTCCAGCCTAAGAGCGGTGAAGTAAATAATGGCCTGGAAGCATTTATTTCCCACATAAACGTCATTAACAGGAGGGCTGTCAAACGTCAACTGTCACAAGGCCAGCAGGTTCAAATCACAGGTTGTGCTAATTTTGTTTTAATGTCCTCAAGAGACTCATCAAGCTGTGATATCTATTAACCTTCATCATTAGTGTCATGCACATTCATTCAAAATGCTAGTACACAAAAATGTGTTTTGTTCTTCTTTGTTCCTTGAAATGACAAGTGTGATGACACAGCAGTGGAGAAAATCCCAGAGAGGCCGAGGGGGGAAAAAATAAAGTGGTACAAATAGGAGAGTCTGGGCTGATAGGGACAAGTATGTGTTGGGATGTATACCTGACCTGCTTTTCTCCTTCAGGGGTCGTGCACAAGCTTGCCACAATGCTATCAGCTGTCCCTTAAGGTGCCTGCTGAGGTCTACTGAGATATAAGGTGATATATAGCTTTGATATAGCCTGTAATTACTGGCCGTGAAGGCCACACCACCGTGGGGAAAGGGAAAGGGGAGCACAAAAAAGGGAAGAGAGAGACACTGAGGCTCTGATGAGAAAAGGGTCACTGTTGTTTGATAGCACAAGTGCCTGGCCTCTCCAGCGATTTCACACAGTGGGAAATGGCACTAGATCTATACACGTTTTGGATAGAGGCAGATTCAACAGACGCCTCGGCTACCAAACAATAAGCTCCAAAAATATCCCACGAGGGAATAGCAATGATTTGCAAAAATCACAGGCTGCACGATGTGTGTACACACTATGCAAATGGCCTCAAATTGTGCTAAATTAATCCTCGGCAGCATGGTTCAATTACAGCGTCATTAGCCTCCATTGAGCTTGCAGCACGGCACCACCTATAGGTGACATGTTTATCCAGGGGTTGCGGATTCTGCACGGGCGTGATGCTCGCAGCACAAAAGGGAGGAATGGTTGATGAAAGAGACCCATTCATTTCATCCTGTCACAGCATGGCGCGAGACAACCTTCATTTTGAGATGCATTACAGCACTCACAAGCTCAGTGGCGTGCTATCACTCAGGTACAGGGTGCTATTAGCTCTCGCTTAGAAGACTGTAATGGAACCAGATGCCTTGCTGAAGTAGCCCAGTATACACCTTTATAAGGGGGCTAAACTGGAAAGGGTAGTGCTTGGGTTTGATAGCTGAATATCAATGGAGCGCTGCTAGAGGCTGGGGGAGCAGGGGGATTGAGCTGCCTAAATGTATATTGACAGCGCGCGAGGGCTGGTGACATGGCCGGGCATTTGCCGGTGATGGATGTGAGCCTGGCACACAGACTAAGCCGGCAGCAGGGTGGCTCATCTTCAGACGGGATGCGAATGCTAACTACCACGCTTGCCAGTCACCACGACATAACTGGTGCCAGCAGGAGAGGCAGGTGGTACACAGGCTAGGGGGGGGAGAAAGAGAGGGCCAGGAGTTCCACAAGAGGAAAATACTATCAGTGCATTCACAAGCATGCTAATTAGATTTTAAGGTAATGCTCGGATTGTTGCACTTTAACCAGTTTATCACTGTTAAACTAAGATTGAAATTGGAGTAAGCGCAATCAGATTAGCTGCCAGTCTTTTTACTGACTCTGCTGTGTCCTAATTCCATGCTACATGCTAAATGTATGCAGTTAGTATACTTTTACAGCTTACAGTTTTAGTTAGAAAACAAGACATCAATATACTTCACCATTTTAAAGTAACAGGATATGAAAGAATTCTCTGTCATCAATCAAGCTGCAACTCTACAACTGCAACGCCAATTTAGCTTCACAAAGAAGCAGAGAAAGGATTTAAATATTTAATATTTGCTTTCAGGAGCTGGTTTTCATCATTATTAGCAATTTGCTTGTGTGCAGCTGTGAGCAGCGCCTCCAGTTTCTTTGATTTGACTTTTAACATCAACCAGAAACATCACAGGAAGCCAGATGAACATCAGCCTCACAGATAAATCGACTGGGCTGTTAATATTGGTCAATATTAGATTGTGCCAGTAGTTGTTGTATATGTGTCGGCTGATAAGTAAGAATGCATTCCAGTGCAGAAATGCCTCCACCAGAGAACGCTGGCAAGTTTCTTCTTTTTTTGACTCTCTTCTGGTGTGTAGTTTTGCTGCAATTCTTTATGGATCCATTAAAAAATTTTAAGAACGTTTAAAAACGTATGTTTATGCTTCTATGTTAAAAAAAAGGGATACTGCGTAATATATCTTTACTGCATTTTTTAACTCTCAAATATCAATGACTCCGCCCATTTTCTACCTCCTTTTTCCACACATTAGCCCCATAATCAAACAGTTCATGGAAACCACAATTATTGGGGGAATCAGGTTACTGCAAACCATGTAAATGCTGTAATGACTTATATTGTGCCTGCTACTGATCAATAGAGGGGGTGAAAAAAAGACAGGAAGTGCGAGACGAGGGAGGAAAATCCTGCAGAAATATTAATGGACTGCGCCTGCATCACTGTTGATCTCGATTTACGGGCAATTATTAAATAGACAAGCGACCGACTTGAACAGAAATCTGATCAAACCAAGCTAACTGTAATTTAAAAAGAGAAAGCAACACTGTAAATTAAGCTAAGACGCATCACCACGTGCAGTTCAGTCTTTCACGCATCACATTTTCATATTATCCTTGCTGAAATCATACAGTGTGCATCTAAAAAGTGAATATATCAAGTCAAATCTTTGCGGCCCGGCTTTAACCTGGGCCTTATCGCAAACCTTTGAAGACTTCCTCCTGATTGCTTGTTTCTGTTTTGCTCTTGTTTTCTTTTTAACCCTAATGAGCTTAGCCGCAGGTGCCTAGCAACGGCTCTGACAGCTCGACAATGAAATAGTCGGGGGTGGCGTTCGTTTGTTGTGTTAACCTCCGCATGCTAATGCACGGCTGTGCCACTACAGCCACAAATATCATTGAATCCTCTCACCCCGTCCCCACTTTGGCACCCCCCCTCCGCATCCATTCTCAATTCATACCACCCATTCTCAATTCATACCACCCACACCTTTCATCCACTTAGCAACTTCCTCTCCCAAGACAAAGTGCTCCGGTTCTGAATCGGGTTGTGGTTACCTTTTAGCATCACTGAAACGCCCCCGGTAGCAACAAGATGCTAAAAAGACTTGCTTTTCCCTGGTACTTTATGTTAGTTTTGTGTCTTGACAGTGGCAGGACCCGCTGATTCATTCCTGCGGGGATTTTCAGTCTGAGTGGGCGGCCGGAGAACAAGGGAGCCACAGGGTGCATCAATTATCTGACAACATGTTTCAAACTGCCTCTTTTTACCATCAGCTGCTTTTCACACAGCTGATTATCTGAACTCTTTGGCACCAAACTAAAAAGCCAAGAGCAATTGTTTGATAAAGCCCCAAGGTCCATTAGTATTCTCACAGGGGTCCGTCCTATGTGGAACCAAAGCTTTGGATATAAAAAGAGGGAGACAAACGTTAACGCAGAGCAGCAATTTAGATCAAGTCCATCCCTTCTAAGTGCTTCAATAAGTCAACAAAAGAGCTAAGATGGACTATACACAGATTCACTCCACACTTGTCTTGGACTCCACATTTTCTTGAATCCAGACTACTTGGTTAAAACCTCGAAACTGTATATATTACCTTAATGTTAGCAATCCATTATACTGCAAAAGCCAAAGCACAGCAAGACTATACTCTGTCTGCCCTGACAAATAGGTCTCCATGTCCCGGTTTCTGCACAACAGGGTCATAACTCTGAAAATAACACTCACATATGGCAGCAAAGCTCATCGAGCGCTTTTTTATTTTGACAAATAACTGATAATGTATTCATATTATTTCAAATGAACATTGATTTATGTCGGAGCAAATTTATGACTAATATAGATTAGCAGCCAGGTATGGGGAGGTTTATGTTTGAGCGTGTTAATGGCTTACTGGGATTCCTGACCCAATTAATCTATAACAGTAATATGTTACTAAACCACGCACCTTCCCACAGGATGGCTTTTGTATTAATTTTCCGAAGCCACTGGTGACCTGAGTTTTCTACTTTTTGCAGTTGTATAGGGCCAGTCCACATATTTATCACACAAAACAAATTATTATTGAGATACAGTGTGTGATACTGTGTGCCGTTTTCCCACAAAGCCGTTACATTTCTGTAGCTTCTGAAGGAATATAAGTAAATACAATTGTCTGATGGAGAAAAACATATCTCGAGGAGAGCCGCATTTAACTCCATTTCAGCTGACCTCAGGTGCACATTAGAGCATCTCTCATTCACTGAAGATTATGTTTTCAAGATCTTTTAACAAACACAGCTCCTCGAGTCAATTAATAAATGGCATAAAGCACATTTTGCTTGTAAGTGTGGCCGTGTGTGTGTGCATATTCATACATGCAAATATTCACGTTCCTTAATTCTGAATTTGGCTAAAAAAAATACCCCTTTAATGACTGTCATTTGTCATCATCTACTGTGCTTTAAATGACTAAATATGAAAGAGCTTTGACTGAAATCGTACAGTGTAAAGGAAAATGCATTGTGTTCAAACCCAAGAAAAATGTTAAAGTTTAACTGAACTCTGAATTATGTACAGTACAAGGAAATATAGACTATGCTGATACTGCAGGTATTTTTAAAAAGAGGATAATTACAGCGTGCCTGCATCACTTTTTTCTAATCAAATTTAATTCTTACTCAGGCTTCAACAATTAAAATTTCCCTGCAAATCCAGGTGACGAAGTGGTTGTACATCACTTTAAATTACCACTCATAAACATAATTGGCTTATTTCACTTTGCTTAATTAGTTGGACTTTATGTCACCTGTCCTCGATGGAGGCATCAGTGAAAATAATGCTTATGTCACACATTTATTTATCTATCAAACTAAAACACTTGCCTGGAATCAAACCACCACTTCAATCGCTCGCTGAATCATTGATGCCTCAACGAACCTGAAACATTCCCTTTAAAGAAATAAAAGCACGGCCCAGTCCGAATAATTACATCCAACTAATGTGAGTGCATCTCACACATACAGAGTCTCACTAATCATCTGCTCTTACACTGCAAACATAGTGTTCATCACACCACATGATTAGAAAATAAAGTCTATACACCACGGGTGTACAGAGCTGATCTTCACAACAGTGGACACAACATATCAGCTGAGTCTGTACACAATAACACACACACACACACACACACACACACACTGCTGTCTCTCTCCATTTACACACGGTATTAAAAAGGGATCTGTATCCGGATACGTTATTCAGATAATAAACGATCTGATCTCGTCGCTGTGTTTACGCCTCGTATTTTCTTGTTATCCTCAGTGAAATTGGATCTCCCATGTAACGACGCAGGTGCCCGCTCTCTCCCTGCCGTCTCTCTCACTCTCTCAGTCTCTTTTTTGTCTGCTCTGTTAAATGCATTCAGTTGTTAGCCCCAGCAGTTCTGGACATACATGTATACGAACCTTTCGTCCATCTTAAGGGCTCAAGAAACTTGCCCAGACAGTCCCATCCAGATTCTACCAAACAGAGATAAGAAGAGCTCTGGGGTCGTTTTCAGCTTAGCACCGTCGCTAAATGATTTGCTACCTTCAGGGTAAATTGCAAGAGCAACAGCTAACGTTGAATCTGGGACTTTTTCAGATATTTTATGGCCTGAAATCAAATTTGAGATATTTTAAGACTTTTTAAGGATCTTGGGATACCCTGATGAAAACTTAAAAAAAAATTTTTGGATGTATTTGTTCATAAAAAATGGGTTTTGGTAAGTGTGTTTAATAATCATTATGTATATATAATACATACACTGATGATTTAGCATGAAGCAATGAAATTCAGTTTACCTTTGAGACATGATCTTGTATGCATCTGGCAGGTAACACCGCGTGTTCTCCATCTGCGCTGGGTCTGCGTCGCAGATCTTGTCGTCGGTGCGGCCGTAGTTGGCGCTCTCGATCATGATGACGTCCGTGCCCGGGCAGCGCAGCTCGATGGGGTAGCTCTCGCACGACAGCTCCCTCCTCACCACCGCCATGGGGATGGGTGCTCGACTGAAGGCTGCAGAGGGAAAAAAAAATTACGCAGAATGTTAGCATTTGTTGTCCTGGTTCCAAATCAGAACAGTAACAAAAGATGGAGTTTGATGGCGTCATGAAGTAGCTGTGTTGTGCTCATTGGCTGTTGTGTTCATTCATTGCCGGTGAAAATGAAATGGACGACAGAAGTACACAATTCAACAAAGTGTATAACATAGATGGAGTTGTTTTTAGACGTTTTAATGTAGAAATGTCAGCGCCTTCAAAGGATTTCTACACTTCAGCCTGAAAACAACTCCGTCCTGGAGTTAGGGTTTGCTGAGATCTCTATTCCTACAGGAAAATACAAGAACAGATGGGTCGACCTGCAATCAAAAGGTCTGACACTCAGACATATGAGGAGAGGTTGTCCGCCCTCGTCTCGAGAATGTGGGCGGACAGGACGCTGGCTGTTCGGAGTGGGAGGACGAGCAGTACCACAGGGGCCCTCGAGGAGCCAGAGGTTGTGAAAAGCCAGAGTGCGAGATTGACACAGATCAAACATAATGAAATAGACACGGTGTTTGCATTTGGCTGTGAGAAAATAAACATTCATTATGTGGGCATTCGACTGAGAAATTAGAGACAGACAAAAGCACATAGACAAAGGAGCCAGAGCAGAGTTAGGCTCGTGTAAATCGTAACAATTTCCCTCCAGACAAGAATCCATAAATCAAAAGGGCTGCTTCATGCTTTGTCTTTAAAGGTGACACAATGCACTTCAGTTAAACTACACGCGGGCAGGAGGCAAAGGGTCAAAAGGTGCTCGGTGCCTCAAGCCAAAGCCGAGAGTCTGTTTGGCAAAAAATCTGCTGTTAACCGCGGAGCCAAGATGGCCAGGAGGACTGGTGGGACCGAGCAGCGGCAGTTTGGAGGTCGCTGTTTTCCCTCTTCTTGACACGGGCGCACACACGCGCGCCCACGCACGTCTGTGGAGGCTCACACTCGCGCACCAGCAGGCATGTGCACGACAGACTGCAGGAGCTCTGTGTTTACAGCGAGAATAAAAAACGAGCGGGAAACGTAAACACTGGCCTGAGCGGCCGTCGGAGGGCCGCGGCAGTTATGGATTTTTATAAACATCCTTTCAGGCGAGCACCTGAGCCGCGAGAGCCACCGCGAGACGACATTCGTCACGAGCAGGCAGAAAGAAAGGGAGGGAAAGAAAAAAAACACATTGGACATTGTTTAAAGTACAAATAGGCTCCTTTTCACATCTCTTTCAACTATCAAAATAAGTCACATTGCAAATACTTGAGCGTTTGGATCAGTGCGCGTGAGCCGCATCTCGATGGATTGACCATTTCTTATCACGCAACGGAAATTCCAGCTCCAGCGGAAAAAAAAAAAAAAAAAAAAAGCTAAGGAGCGGACCTTGAGTGGAAATAATTTTGTCACATGTATAAACACAGGCATTATTTATCTCATTATTTCTGCATGTTCCAGATGTGAAATAGCAAATTCCAAAGTAATAAACTTCCCCGTCTGAAACGTTTCTTGCTCGTGTGACAGTCCCTGTCCTTTTTTTCTCAGCTACGCAATCATCATTTTATATAACATTGTTGTGATTCAGGTGATGGAAAAATTGGTCATGTTTCCACTCGTAGGTGTAATTATGACTGTTATCTGACAGAAGTTGCATTTAACTTTGCTCAGCTCGCGTTGACTCACATGGCATTTTCTTTCTGTACCAGCTCAGTCTGGTTCTCTTGCTTTATCCAAGTTAGACTGTCCAGTCACACTTAACTGCACATCTTAAAACAGCTACAGTAGGTGCGACAATGTCGACACGACTTTGATTTGGAATAAAACCAATGGTTGTTCCATGTGATTTCTTGTTGTAGGTGCATTAAAGGGGCGACACCATCTGAAGGAATCTACTGAACACACTGACATGATTTAAAGCTGCTCTAATCAATATTTTTGTATTAACAATAGGTCAAACCAATACGTGCAATGTGGAAAGGGTCACAACTCTTCATTACTATTTTAGCTTCTTTCTACTCTTCTTTTTAAGTTCATTCTCAGTGCTGTTGTTGGCATTGTTTCCAACAAGAAATTTAAAAAAATGGCTACATGCTACCTGCCAATGGTGCACAGAAAGTGTTAGCAAATAGCTGTCGAAATTAGTGTTGCATTTAGTCACTGTAGAGCCAGATATTTCCCCTCAAACACTGGTGGAGAACAAAGAAGAGCTAAGAGGAGAGTCAATGTTGGACTTGCATCCATCTCGTGGTGAGAAACACAACTTCAAATAAATGCTAATGTTGCTAAATGTCTGTTGGGTGGAAATAAGCCACAGTTTGCTGGTGTTTCAACATCTGTTGCACTGCTCCCAAGTGGCCAAAAACACTGCAGGTTTAAATTAGGCCAGCTATAAAAATGGTTTTTGGCCAGTCCTGTGTAAAAGTGAGTTAGGGGATGTTTTTGTTATTTTTAAACCATTATTTAACCAAATGCAGGTTTTACTAAGATAAAAATGTCACTGCACTGCGTTCCATTAAAAATACTGAATTAAACAAATCATTCCCTACAGGTACATTGAGCTAATTAACATCCTGACAGGAAAACACGTTCGACTTTAGGACACATGAAACACATTTCAAATGCACATGTGATTTTAAGATATTTCACAAAATTTCACATGAAATATAAGATATTACATGTGAAAATATCCATTTGTAATGCAAACCATGTGCTCTTTTGCTCAATCCAACAAAACAAAACAATTCACATACAGAAATATGTGATTTTTGGACATTTTATCTGCGATGGAAATACTCATGCTCAAGGCACAAAGAAAATGATATGCAATCATCCAGGCATACTATAGGTGGTCAGTGCAGCTTTAAGTGTAGAAAATCTCCATCAGCCATTTCAGTTCCTCAAACATCATCCAGGTAAGACACACTGCGAGGTGAAACAACAAGAGAAGCACCTCATTATCGTGTCATTTCATTTCGTCTCATAAATCATTCAAACCCCAACAGGGTAAAGCAGACTTGCCATTGAAACATCACAAATTGGAATAATTGTATTCATTCTGGTGATGAAAGCCATCAATTATCTTACTCTTAATAGGAAGATTTATTCCACCCTCTGAAAAGTACTGGCCTGGATCACACCAAACTTCTTTGAAGCTGACAAACGCAGAGAAAAGGGATAACATAGGTTGACTGAGGCAGGTGCACTCAGATAAATGACAAAAGAGTTAATTGACTCTGAATGAAAAAGACCAGCTTTAAACGGTTTCTATTATGCAACTTAACGCTATGAATAGTGATTAACTTGACCTTTATGATTTGCTATGAAATAAAAAAAAAAAAGAAGCATAGAATAATTGTTTGAAGCCTCGCAACCTTGTAACGGCGAGGGCTCAATTCAGGCCAGCGTCCCCGAAAGAAGCATTAAAAAAACATCAGACAGCAGCGAACATGACGCCGTGAACATGGGCACCAGCAATCCCCTAATGTAAGCAAGTAAATGCATGCCAGTGATGTCTCGGATTACCCGGCTCGTCAACAACTGTAGTGTAATTACATTTGTGCCCGGAGGCGGTGATTGATAGGGCTCATATTCCTCGGGTGCCAGAGCCAGCATCCTGCCCCACTCGCACGTACCGCCGTCTCCCTGTACACGCCATTGACAGACCTATCAAAAATCGAAATAGTCTTATTGAAAGTCCATCCTCTTATCTTAGTTCCCATGTTCTATTTATCTCCCTCGTCCCCCCTCTGCAGCTAATACTTTAGAGGAGTGTTTATATGCAGCGCATATCTGTTTTTTTCTCCGCTGAAGATTCTCCCTGGATAATTCCTCTGACAGGCTCGGTGCTGAATATGGCGGGGAAAAAAAACAAAAAACGAAGGAGGAGCAGATTGGGGAAAGCAAACTCTAAGGGTCATGCTGGATGCTTCCATTACTTTCACACTGCAGAGCAGTGGTTTCAATCATGTCGCTTACAAATGACATAACTCACAAATGAATATTTCAAAAACTGCAATTACTCACCAAAAAGGGCAACAGAAAGGTCAGAGAGAAAAATGTTCATTTGGAAAATGTCGCTCCCCCGCAGAGCTTTTAAAAACCACTCTGAGGGGGAAACGCTTTGGAGTTCTGATTGTGGGTTTAATGGTGAGAGGGGAGAAATTTTGCTGCCGAGTCCATTCTTGGGCCGCTGATGCTAAGTGAAGACCCATTACCTTCTCTGAACCACCGGGCATTGAAGTGCAGACGGAGCAGTGCAACAATGACATTTAAAAGTCATCATTAGTAACAAAACAGGGGCCTTGGGGAGCTTGTATTTCATTTCATTTCTCAAGAAAAACGTGTCAGGGAGAAGGAGTTAAGGTCAGCCACCACGCATAATTACAATGAGCCTGACTAAATGAGCCGCCATCACTCGGATAAACACATGTCAAACACATAAACACATGAAACGGGGTTTCAGATCATTTTCAGGCTTCAGCTTAAGTGCCTTAGCTCAGACACAGTGGATAATTCCCCACTAAATAATAATACTCTGTACAATTAGAACAGAAAGTCAGGCAGTGCCAAATATGTTCCCAGAAAAGGAGGGAAAAAATGCTATTAGAATGTGAGGATAAAATATTTTACTCTTTAAAAAGAGGCTCATATTCTGCAGCAGATGATACAAACTGAAAAGTTAATGTGTGTGTGTGTCTGCTGGAGAGTAAGAGAGAGAGACCGGGGGGGGGTTGTATTCAAATGAACTCTGACTTCATTGAATTAATGTAAGATAGATGGAAGAGAGCGGAGGAGACGGCGAGCGAGCTGATTCAACAGATCAAATGTCTCTTTTTCCACCGAGAATCGCTGGATGGGCCCGGCCCCCAGAGCTCGTGATTAATTAGCGCATGAATCTGGATTCCGTTATTTGATTAGACCAATGGGAGCCTGTCACACCCACTTCCTCGTTTGTAACAAATGAATTTTTTCGGGGGTGGGGTGGTTTGCAGATACTTTGCAAAGAGGGGGAGAAATCATGTGAAGTGCGACGCGGGGAGAAAGTACAGCATTTTCAATAATGCATGAGGGATTATTTATCTTGAAGTGAGAAACAGTTCAGGAAAATTGTTCTCACAAGTAAATTACGTTTACATATGGCCGAAGGCAAGTGAAATCTCAAAGGCTTTTATGCGGAGTGCAAAATTATCCAGGAACTTGACTGTCAAAGAATTCTGTAGATAGAGCGTTTAAGAGACGCCATCAATAAAACAATGTTTGTGCTGCATGAGACCAATCTGTGGCTCAGAATCGGTGAATTCGCTCTCGCTTGTGTTGCCAAGGAGGTCTGAAAAAGTTTCTCAGCTTTAAAAATTAGCCTGAAGAAGCTATTTTATTGAGATGTGCAGCTGGATGACAGACAGCGCCTCTGTACTGATGAATTCATGAGCTGACCTCTGGAGCGATCGTGACAAACTTCTCAAATCGCCTTGATGGCTTCTGACACTTTGACCAATGATGCTGCTAAGCACAATTAGCATTACTCATTATGACAGCGCCCAGATATCCATTCAACACGGCGAGTGAACGAGCCATTTGTTTGGCTTCCGCTTGCATTCGCTGACACACATTCGAACACATTAATTGGCAACACACCACGCTCTTGAAAATTCCAGCGGAGGGGAAAGACTGATGGCGGGTTTTCTGCAGGGCGGCAACGTGCATACGCGACTTTCAAACCGTCAGTCAAACTGCCCATGATGCCTGAGGGGAAATTAGCTGTTCAGCGTTAACAAATTAGCTCAGAGGGAGGATCAGATACAGCGCAGTCATAATAAACCACTGCAACTTGCTGGGTCAACTTCCTCACATGGTGAATATTTGAGCCGCACGCAACTTCCACCTGGTGGAATTTGAAATATTACAGAGCAGCGGCAAATCGCTTTCTGCTTTCTCCTGTAACGATGCATTGACACAATGGAAGTTAATAACTGTGAAAGTTAATAAATTGGTCGCGAGATGGAGGGAAATCGGCAGAGCGCAGCAGCTTCCTTCCCTCTGTGATGTACTTCCAGAAGACAGTCACCTCATGTTTGCATACACACGAGTAACAAATACAAGTACCTGCCATCACTCCATAAAGGCTTGATTCACATACTCTGAACACAGGGGTGAAGTGTCTTTCCATCCAGCAAGCACTTTCGTTTAATTAATCACTACTTCAATTCATTAAGTGCATAGCAGTGGCAAGAAAGGAAAAAAAAGAGGAAATGGGAAGCAAGCCTCCCATCAAGGTCTTATGTTTAAACCACTTCTTTGTGCAAATTACAACATTAGTTTCTTAGGTCAAATCCACTCCAGCTTAGGAGACATCAGTGAGTCCCTTGAAGCAGTTTGTATCTTTATTGAGATTAGCTGAAAATGGAACTTTTGGTATAGTTTCAAAAATACTTCAGCTTTTTTTTATTTTAGTGCTAATTGTGACCAAAAGTTGGTGCGTTCCCAGTTTTCCTTTCCTCAGTGTAAACAGAGCAGACACGTGTGTCCTGCTTCCTATCAGCGGAGGACCGTTTTGTCAGATGGTCCAAGCCGGAGGTGAGTCTGCGAAGCGGCGGCCCCTGACAGCAAGCTGGGCTTTGTTCAGTTCCCGTCATGTCTGACATCGTTTTGCTATTTCCTCTCCTCTCATTGCTTTCTCCCTCCTCCCGCTCCCACTCCCTCCTTCCTGTAACCCACCCGCCCGCCCACATGTGCCGGCATCACTCGAGGGAACGTCCCAGCCAAGGCTAATGCACCTTGGCCCCCACCTACTGTACGGTGCCTCCTAGGCTACAATGAACACAATCGCTGTCACACATACACACAGGAGACGCACGCACACACACACACAATTCCCACAGCAGGCATGACTCAACATGCCCCTATAGTAGCACGTGCCCTGATAGTAATTGAGGTCAAAGAAAAGAAACAACAGGCTGATTTTCGTCTTGTGTGAGGGGAAAGAGGTCTTTTCCTCACTTCTCTTACCGCACATTATCAGATGGAATTGCCCAACGGCACACTGGAGGGGAGAGCTTGGCTAAGTTTAGCATTGCGAACTGAGACACACTGCAGTGCAACCTTGCTAATCTTAGGAAATGGAGGTTAGTCAGTGTTTAGACAAGAAAACCAGTGAAGTACAGGGGCCAGGGAATCAATGTGAAAGCACATGCACGCTTTCTAAAACATCCAGAGGGAGCTATTTTTGGTCAGCAAATCGGTGGTACCTCTTGTGGATTTGATATCAGATAGCATCATGTAGGATGTGGCACAGTTCTCCAAAGATTCTACTCTTACACACCTCCTTATACCAGTCTTCAACTGCGGGATCACCTTTAGAAATCCCAAAAAAAGGTTCGTCTATAAAACAGTATGACACTTAGCTTGGCATTAATGCTGCTTTCTGCACAGCCCACCTTAGCAGCTTAGGTGCAAATCACATTCACCCTGCTTCATCACAAATCAAGTTCTGCATTCATACTCAGGTAGAGGAACAAAAAGCATTGTCAAAAAAAGCTTACAGAGGTTCATCCTTTCAGAGTTTAATGCTACAGTATATTATTTAACACAGGTAAGAAGCATTTTAATGTTATAGCCTGTTGAAGCGAGGGGAAATTTGCACGATAAATACTGTTGGGTATTTTAATCTATAACAAGCCAGCACACTTTATAAGTTAATGATACGTATCCAAGGTAAAGTACTTCAAACTAAGACACAACACTAGAAGCAGATGTTTTCATTCTTCTGTATTTACTCTTATAGGCACTCTTTTTTTAAAGCTGCCAAAAGTAATATTTGACTAGCTTGCTTGTTACCTCGGTCAAAAAAAAAAAGATTTGTTTCTCAAGTTGCAGGCAGTGTGCATTCGAAACCACTGGGACTTCTGACTGAGTTCGGCTTCATCATTCATTTTATTCTGTCAGAATTAGTTTGTTGTTGTTTTTTTAACCTCTTTTTGGAAGGATGATGTATACCTCTACATCTCTGTCTTCACTGTAGGAAGCAGCGTTCTTGTAAACCCTTGATTGCACTTTGTTTATTGCCGCAGCAAACCTCAGTATTGTGCCAACTCTGTGAGCTCCTTTCACACGAGGCAGCACAAACCGATGAATGAACACCTAGCAAATACCTTCTCAGTGTAATGAATAGGAAACCAGGCATTATTGCTGTCTGAATGGATCCCTAGGGCTCTACTTATTATAGCTGTATTAATCGGACAATAGTGAGCGCAAATAGAGCTGACCTGCAGCACTAATACACTGGCCACCGGGTTGGCACCTCCAGACTGATAACAACTTTCTGCTTTGGCACATTATGATGTGTGTGTGTGTTGATCATGGTGATAATAATAATAATAAAAAAAAAAACACTTAATCTGAGATGACCCCAATCAGTCGACAACAGCAAAATGAACACAACACCACACTCCACACAGAATCAATCGTACGTACAATAGCCAGTAATCTGCTGGAGGCTGATAAAATACAAATAAAAAATGGATTTTTCAACCTGAAACAAGGAGAAAGCGGGGGGAAAGGTAGCAACACAATTTACATAAAACTGCATATTGGTTGTTGATGAAATCTTGAGATGAAACTTCTTTTGCTGTTTGTCGTGGCGGCTGTATGAAAAATCTGTGTGGAATTTGGGGTTGTGGGAAGTAGCGATGAGCATTTTTCAATTTCTCACCATTTGAAGACAGAAACAGGAAATTGGAGCTCGCTCTCCTCCTTGTATGAACTTGTTTGCATTCAATTTAATCAACAGTATCCTTGCACAAGGATCTAACTCTATGGATTACACTGTAGGGATTTTTTTATCTGTGGCAGAGCAAATTTGGAATTAAACCTAAACCAATTGTCTTCCCCATACTCCTGTGTCATTTTTACTGCAGTGTAATATCTGAAGGGCAAAAAAACCCAAATTAATACCAATTAAACCTCAGTGCTGCAATGTTTACTTACATAATGAACAGCAAGAAATGATTTAAATGACAAAATTAAAATGTGATTTCATGCATATGCATCTGGAATGTTTTTAGATTAACAAAGACATGACTTCATATTTCTCAAATTATCCGTGCCAGCGTAGCCACATTCATAATATCATGCACCGGCCGAATGCAACATTATTAATCACACATACAGTACAAATGTCGCACAAGACTCTTATTTGAGAGTTGGAGATATTTCCACACCCAGTGGAGGATAAAACGAGTGTAAGCTAAATCCCTGAAAGGTGTAATTCAAAGGCATGGACTGAGTATAGATAACAGTGAGATGAAGTGGGAGTTGGGAGTGGGGGCAGGGGTTTGCCCTGTATACTGTAAAAACCCAAAGGGTGAAGCAATCTCATGTGCCGGGTCACATCAACAGATTAAGGGTTGTCTATATCTGTACTTAACTGCAACCCACTTCTTTTGTTTCCTCTCCTGTGGTGTGTTCATTCTTGCATGCATGTTTATATGAGCACATGCCCACTTTAATACATTATGCATTGGGTGGGGGGGGGGTGTTTCTCCCTGGGGAATGTTGCTATCTGGCGCATACATCTACGTGCAACGAACGTGACAATGTTCAAGGATGACAGTTTTTAAATCAGCCCTCCTGCTTGCTCTGTTTTACTTCCTCTTCCCTGAGCTACAACATCACTGGCGAGATGCGGCACTGATTCAATCTTGTGTCAACCCCCCCCCAGCGCCACAGCCTGTCCTACGGGATGGCATAAGCCACCTCACAGGCCATGTCAGTGGTCCCATGCTGTACATTACAGGGAGAAGAGTTATCTCTTTGAGGGAGGTCACAGCGGCTGAGGAGCTAGCTCGTAGCGGAGGCAAATGTTAGCATTGACATGCCGCCAGTCAGGGGGTTGAAGCAAAAGGAACAGGAAAGAGGGAAGGGAGTGTGTGGGTGACACTATTGTAAAGGCGGATTTGTGAAGAGAGAAAAAGTAACAGGGGAAAAGTGAGATAAAAGGGTTGTAAGGAGAAGAAAGTGGGTTAAAAAAAAATGTGTTAGAGACAAAATCCTAGTGTTGGAGATGGAGGTAAATGTGAAAAAAGTGATTCCTCAAACCACCCACAGAGTGAGGCATAATCTCATTCCACATGTATGCAATCAAGGCAGTGCTGCTGAAATTAGCCTGGGTGGCTACGCTACATCTGAGACACACAGCTATGATGATCTCCTTTGATCGTCGTCTCTTCTGTATTCAAAATGACAGGTATCAGACACGGGGCTATTGTGCAGAAATAATGAGCGCTGAATATGTATGAAGCAACATGTACATGGCGCGCACAAATCAAATCATCTGGCCGCAACTTAACATGTGGCACGCCGGGAAACCGACAACAAACATAAGAGGCATGAAATGGGAGGGAACGCGAGGTTCCGGGCAAAACATGCCACACATGGTTTCACACAAGCAGGTGTAGAGCTGCAACGCGTGATACAATATCACATTGAGACAGGCTTGCACCTCAAAAACAACAAATTTATTTGGCAAACCTGTGACTGGGAAGCTGAAAAGCTTCAGTGGTTGCATATATTAGTTTCAGATTAAACTCCTGCAAATCATGCATCTCGAGCAAACACAGAAAACTTTCGCTTAGGTGCTTAACCCTTCCGAAACTGGGCTTGGTTATCACTCCCTTTTCCTACAGGGTTATGGTATAACACAATGAGATAGACATGATTGAAGATGTCATTTTTGAGTTAGACTACATGGGAATATTATAATTTGGTGTGAGAGTGGGACATTTTTCTGGCAAAATGAAAAATATAAATTCTAAATTTAAGTTGCACATACTTGCATTCCATTTAACTCATTTATCCATGAAAAATGGGCACTCTGGGTGACATCCAGACCTCCTGGTTAAAGGCCCCGTGTTCTTCACCATGACCCCAGCACAAAATACCCACCATTGTATGCACAGCTAACATGCAACTGAGCAACATCTGCAGTGGGCCCATAAAAATGGCGTGCCACATTGTTTGACGGCGTTACTCGCTGTGGAACGACACCCCTAGCTCTCCCTCTCCTGTTTCAACCCTTTCCTCAGTCCATCTCGTGGCAGAGAAAGGGCCGCATTATCACAGTGAAAAAGGATCTCCTTCTAACCCCCCCACCCCCTCCTGCTCCTTCCACCAAATGAGGGGCAGTGATCGCGGAGGCAGCATACGTGTGTGTGTGTGCGTGTGTGTGCTTGCATGCGTTAATATGTGTGTGGACAACGAGAGGCAAGAGGGAGTGCACGACTGGGGAATGTGCACCTGCAATTTTTCTCATTTGACACAGTTGGTCTTTTGTAGGGTCTCAGGCACAGGGCGATGTCTGTGAGAGCTGCCCTCGACCCCCGCCTCCCCCAGCCCACAAAAAAAGTCATCTTCTCTCGGGTGTTCTCAATTTTAGAGCGGCTTATGTCAAGAACGCGGGGGGGGGGCACAATCTGCAGATGACCAGACAGTTGGGCTGAACAGAAGCAATGCATACACGCACTTCTTATCACGTGAGAGCGATCAGATGTAAACAAAGCTTGTAACAAGCTGCAGGTCCATATGGAAGACAGCGCAAGAAAAAAACGAACAAATACATGGTTATGAGGAAAATAAACAACGGTCACTAAATATTATTCATTAATTGCATTTTTCTTTACACAAGCTGTTGATAGAACTTTGCACATTGGTTTGTAAGGAGGAACAGAAAGACAATATCGGGAATAAGCCATTGCACAGGAATTGAATTGAATGAAAATGACCATTTATTAAATGTAGTATAATGAAAAGGCTTTTAAAAAAGATGTTTTAGTGTTTTTTTGTGTTGTATTGCCCCAAGTGAATGGACTTGGAGTGTCCAGTTTATTAAAACAAGGGCCTTATTTTTCGTAGTTTTAGCAAGTTCAGTGCTGGAGTCAAGAAATATGGCAACACTGCAAAAAAAAAAAAAGAATGAGCCTGATGGGGTAACGACGGCAGGAGATGCAGGTTTTAAAACAAACTGACAGGTGAGCCAAACATCCGTCCATCAGTTTACAGGCTGACCTCTTGGCTCAACTTCGACTTTTTCCGACACAGTTTTTCTGACTGCTCGTGTTTTGTTGCCCCGTCTGACCTGTCTGCATGTTCCCAGATCTGAACACATCATCATAACTGATGGACGTGATGGCAAAAACTACAAAAATACAATCCAAGTTGAAATAAACCAGAATTATCCTTTAAACATGGGGTCCATAGGGCTACTTTAAGGAGTATATAGTATTTGGTCAGCATATCAGTGATCCATGGCCTCAACTAACGACTCCTCCCGTGTCTGACAGCTGGGGTGCGAAACAGAGGCCAAGCCGAGACCCCCAGAGTCCTGATACTGTACATCTGCAGAGGATGTGGTCGGGGCCTGTGTGGAAGATTTGTGCTCTTGTGTGTAGGAGGGCTTGAGAGAAGGGAGATAAAGGGAGGGAACGTGTGCGTATATCTGTGTGCACTGTACGTGCCGTAAATAAAATACATAAACTACAGTGTATTTTCCATCCAGTGCAAAGCGCTAGAACTGTAAACTGCTTGACCCTGGCATCCATCCACACAAGAAGGCCATGCTGAAGAGCTACCATTACTCTCGCGCTATCCGTTCCCCTCTCCCCTTCCTTTTATTTTAATGAGAGCACAATTAATAAGGAAATGGAACAGCTTCCCAAAGGAGGCTGGTTCCTCCACAATGGAAGCCTTCTTTTGTCAATGGCTGTATTGAATTCCCCCACAAGGCCACTGGGCCATACTGAAGGCCATCTCCAGTATCGCCCCCACCTGCCCCACACCACCACCTCTCTTTTGCTTGCTCTCACTCTCTCTTATCCTCAAGGTCTCATGGGCTAATCTGTGCCACAGTATCATTTGATCCCCCCACAGCCCCTTTACTCCAAATGCAGACTTAACAATACTTCATATTGATTCGCCGAGATGAAATCACCAGTTACTGTGCATGCTTGGTTTATTCAATGACAGAGCTGAGGGAAGAGACGGCAGGGTCACACGCCATCTTGCCCATAATTGGCCCGTTGCGTCCGTAGATAAATGGTATCAGACTATATTATTCTTTGTGTAGCATAGCTCGAGTGCTGCTTCAGAAAAAGAAAGAGATCAAAAAGAACAATAATTAATTAATCCTTCGCCCCTTCTGTTTCTCAATTATTCCCTTTGTTTTTTCAAATAAAGGTGGTATCGCTTCACCCGGCCTTCTGAGTCGTACTAAGGAAGACACCTGGATTTTTCTCTGCGGTTCTCTGATGCCCTTGATCGCTCCTGGAGCACGGAACAAAAGCGACAATGCCTTACGCACCTAAAAATACAAACAATTTAAGACTATTTATATGAAGATTTACAGCAATGCACACATGAAAATAGAGAAGCAGTTGTTTCGATGCTCTAAACAAACAACAGCACTTCACAATTTGCTGCTTAGTTGCCATTAAGATGCATATTACATCAGCTGAAGTAGGCACACGCAGGCTCTCAGAGAGCTTCTCTGGATATATGATCTGCAAGTCTCAGTGTCAGTGAACAATGCCAAAAACTACTCCGTGATCAATAGGGCCGCTGATGTTAAAGACGGATGGACACAACTAGGGCTAGCTAACTAGATCGCTGGCGAGACAGATAGAGCAGCGGTGCAAAGGTCAACTGATTGACTGCGCCTTGTTTGACTGACTGAAAACAGAGAGAGTCGGCGACATCGATGCACGACCACAGCTCCGACCCGAAGTCTGTGTGACACACGCAAAAAATGTTGGTAAGGCTGTCAAAAAACGTTCTAAGTAAGATTCTCTGCAGCCCTGTACCTCTAGTTTGTGTGTGTGTTAAGCTAGTGAAAGAAGCTATAGTCTTAGCAGCCATTGCTACATGTAACTGACACCCTGCAACTTCTCCCGGTTACTGAAGTGAAGGGCTATTTTATTTTTAGTGGCACGCACCTATAAAGTGCCAATTCAGAAGGGTGACACTGACCCAGGAAAAAACCCAGTTAACGGCATTTTTACTGAAAAATTCAGCCCCCTTAGGTGCTGACCAAAAACTTATTAGTGCCTGATAGAGGTTTCACAGAACAGCCGATTATCAAAACCATTGTGCACGGTTGTGGAATAATCACTGATCTGTGGTTTTAGTGCAGATCAGTAGTAAAGCAGCAGCAATGCATACAGCATATATGCAGTTGGGAGTCGTTGTTGCTGACAAGTCATACATGTCATGCGTGACTTTTAACCCCGTGCAGTGTGGGGCACCCGCATGCAGCAAGAGCAAGAGGCAGAAAGAGGCACGGCTGCACGTCCTAATGCTCAACGACAATCAACAATGTGGAAACACTGGCCCAGAGCGGACATAGATTTGTTTGTACAATCGTTTTCTACGTTATTCCATGTTCAATAAACAGACTTGAAGGCATTTAGAGACGGAAGCGCTCGCACTCTTTCTGCAAGACTGCAGCTGCTTTGTTACTGCAGTCAAACGGTATCTGCAGCGTGGACAAGCTGGCTGGGGGTTCAGTCCGATCAGATCGCCGCTCAGAGCCAATCGAGGAGTCCTACTCACAGGTTGGTTATATTTGAGATCTTTTTGATGAGAACTGCTCGCTGTTAACAGGTGAAAAAAAGATTCATCTCATGCAATTAATCAAGTACTTGACGACTTTTTGGGAAGAGCTGATGACCACTAAAATGCAGCTGTCGTGCACGCCCTACTGCGTGCATTAATGCCCTTGTTCATTAAGGGGCTTTTCTGATTCAATATTTTAAATAAAATGATTGGAGTATATCATATCATTGCTCATCTATCTGTGATCCTGGACTGCGTACCAAAGTATGAACTGAATCGTCTGAGAGCGAGATGCACACACCAAACCCCTCCCACACACAAAAGCATGAAAACATACTGATAAAAGATGTAAATATCAGTGCATGTTATTGGCAGCATGTGGTTTAAAAAGGGGAGAGTCTGATCTAAATAATTAGCAACCATGCATGCAGTTCAGCCTTCAGGCATTTATTGCAATCATATGCTGCTACAGTAACAATTCATCATGTGGGTGGGGAGGGGGGCTGACAGCCTCACTCGCACACCCTGATCCATGATTGTGAAAGCCTCTTGGTGGAAACAGAGCTTAGGGGGCAAATCCTACAAAGCTGATATATTTGCATATACAGCACTATCGTGTCTAACATTGCAACATGTAATCATCTGCCCAGTCTTTCCCAGCACCTACTGTGTCATCAGAATGCAAATATGTCACATGTGCAAACAGCCACATGCATGCGAACGCGCTGGATTTATTTTACAGGTGAGGGATAGCAGGCGTATGCCGCTCGTATAGATTTCACGCTATGGCTCGGGAAGGAAAAAGTAATTAATTTTGCAAATTGAGTAAAGCATAGGCTGGTGCATTGTCTCTCTGCATGGTTTCTGTTTGCCCTTCCTGCTCCTCACATTCCGCCCACACCCCAAATTACTGCCTGACCCCTGCTGTTATGCAGTGTGGGAAACCCTGTGGTATTGCACGCCCACCATTTTTGCCCTGCGAGCTGGTCTGCAGGGTTACTTAGCGACTCTCTCTCCACTGTGCCAGACACCACAAACATATACATGCACGGCGCACACGCGCGAGCACATTATGCGGCCTAATGTAAACGAGCATCCACTGCCACTTGACCTTGCTGTCAATATCTGTCCTCATTAAACACCATTGGGCCAGCTGCAAGTACACTTTAAACGGCATCATTCAGCGCTTACAAAATTATGCCCGTATAACTGGGCTGAATGAATGGGGAGTCCAACTCGTTTATTTGGAAGATATACACAGGTCCCAGTATGGACACCTATAAAACATGCAGAGGTATTTAACCCCACCCTGCCATTCTTAATGTGGCTGTCATTCATTCCTCTTCGGTTGAAAGTTCTGACAGCAATTTGGCAATGTCAAGCAGTCACTGCTGATGCCATGGGCAGCAAAGGCCATTCTTTTATTCCCCATATCAAGCAGGTATTGATTTTTCACTCATTACAGAAGAACATAAAAAGGGAAGGGGATTTCTGAGCGCCATGCCAAATGCCACACGAAATGTTAATGGTGGAAGTGAGAACTGAAACAGAATACAAAGGATTTTATAACCAATATATTTACTTTAAATGAAAATTAACAACTCTATTCAAATAAGGCCTCACAACCTGACAAAGAGAGCGTTGCAAAGAATGCTATACAAAAAGTTACAAAATTAGCATTCAGAAAGGAGGTATGGAGTAAGCTGGCATTCAAATGACAGCTGTGGAGGCCACCCTTAGGGTAGGTATAAAAACAAAGTCATTTTTTCCATAAGTGCAACACTATTATCTGTTTTCAGGCAGCCTTGTGTGGCTTATGGGAAAAGCATAATCCATTCCCAGGAAAAACAGAGGAATCCAAAAAAAAAATCTGTCGACGCATTAAACCCAAGGCATCTTCAAGAATATCATTAAAACCATTTTCAAAGCGATCAAACTTTTTAAAAGTCAAGTAACAAAATGACTTCACTACATTTCCTATTTCCTAATTAGATTGCATCTCGAGTCGGAACTTTTTTTTTTTTTAAAGAGCTTTGAAATAAAAGCTGGATTATGTTTCTGATCATGTATGACGCTGGATTTTCACGGCAGCACAGATCAAGTGCAGTGACCGTGCACCAGGGACGCGCTAATGTCAACGGGCACGAGCTGTGTTCCTGCCTGCGCCTGTTTAGTGCTTCTGTGGCCTTGCTTTGACATTTATTGCAACAGTATGTGCAGTGCATTCCACATTCCGAGCTCCAGTTTGAGGGATGCTGAATGCATTTTCAAACCCTCATCTTGCGTGAATGAGGCATGCTCTCTTGCACAACTAGCACTAGGCTCTAAAAAAATAAACACACAAAAGAGGCTGGAAATAAGGGTTTTTAGCCAGAGCCGTGTGGCTCTCGGGATGGCAATGTCAAGCGGTCCACCACTTTGGTCCAGACTGAAATATCTCAACAGCTATTGGATGGACTGCCATGAAATTTGGCCACCAGAGGATGAATCCTCCTGACTTTGATGACTTTTCCTCTAGCGGCATCATCAGTTTTCCATTTTTCAAAAACTTTATGCCTCAATACTTACTAACTAATGACATTCCAAGCACAGCTTTTTGATGTTTAGTGGTAATTCACAACTGTAAGCATGTTAACACGCTAAACTAAACATTACCTGCTAATCAGCATGTTAGCATTGTCATTGCGAGCATGCGGATGATAGCATTTAGCTTAAAGTGCTTCTCGTGTGGCTGCAGACGCTTGGCTTCAAGGCTTTTAAAATGATCTATGTGCAAAAAAAAAAACAAGCTGCCTAAGATTCCTACAAGTAAAAAAAAAATCGAGAATTATATGCATTGTATATGAACATTAGTTTGGTTTCGCTGTTTTTTCTTGGATTTTGTCTTTCATGATTTATGGCCACTGTCACAAAGATATAATACAGCATATGCTTTGTATAAAGTAATTTAGCAATTCTTTTCCTTTGTACTTTATGTGACACGCACTGTATGCATATACCAAATATGCTGTGCATGAAGTATGAGCACAGCATGTGGTTACTCATCCAGTCATGCAAAATATAAGTAAAACTCGTGCAATCTCATAATAAATTGCCATAATCATGGAAAAGACAGAAATTTCATATGACCTTGAAGAACTGAATGCTGGCATGATCTGACTGACTTTAAAACCTGCTGTGGTAATGACAAAATAGGCTTGTTGTGTGATTGTGCTTAAAATTTGAGCTCCGTCTGACACCTGCCTTACGCTAGGAACCATATTTGACTCATTTGAGATTAAGCGCCTTGTTTTACTGTATCTCAACTGCAGTTATTGGTTGGGAATCGGTTGAGATCAGAACACATTGAAAAAAGTTCTCTTGGCCCTCTTCTGGAACTTCAAGCCTTCCACCGCCCCCTCATATTGCACCTCAAAATATATACGGCCGGTTTTCCTCTCACTGAGAATTTGGCTGTGCAACATCAACAAGTCATTAAACTCTTTCTCTGTTTACTTCCACCAGAGTGAAACTATGCAACTGCAATCATCGCCATACCTCACCTTCATAAAACACAGACACTGTTGAAAGTTAGTACCTTAATCTAGCGTCACATACAAACGCATACATAATTTACCCCTGCACTGAGGTACTGTATCTGCCTGTACAATGCCACTGCAAATGGATGATTGACATCCACCCACTCCAAAGCCCACTTAATTTCAATGCTTCGAGAGGCATCTCACAGTCACAACAAAACAGTACATGCCTCAGTAGGCTCTACAAAGAACTTTCTCCCACTTTGAAATATGAGCTCAAATAAATCATTTGTTTAATTAATTAAGCAAATTAGGCAAATCCAGGGATGCCTTGGCGGATGGTGTCGGTGCCCTGGCACAAGGAGATTAATTAAGTGGATCAGGTACGGGAACAGTGAGGCTGACATTGGAGTTTAATGCTCTTGTTTGGTTAGATACGGCTAACCTTAGCATATTGGTGTGGATACCGCAGCGTGAGCAACAGAAGGTGTTTGTAAGGTGCATGTTGGCTCAGATTCAACTTTGTGCAAGCCCCGCAAGAGCGTGTATATGAACGAAAGAAAGGGAGAGGGAAAAGCATTGTGGACATTATATGTGCATTGTTTTTTCTCTTTCTTCGCCATTTTTGTGGAATTGCCACTTACCTGACATTGTTCTGAGAGCTGCAAAAACCTACAGACACACACGTATGCTGAACAGATACATCGGAAACACACCTGCCCCGCTGTGTCATCCATTCCTCATTATGTACCTATCCCACGCCTGCGGGATGATATCTGCTTCCAGGCTTGATGTATGCACTACTATCTGACCATGAAAAATATGTGTCAGACTTCACGCTTTCGTCTCTTGGATTGGTCCACAAGCCGTCATCCATTATAGCTGCTATGTCTCAGACTCCATGGGGTGGTATTAAGTGGAATGAATATAAAATCCTTCCTGGAGCATTTTACATGCACAGAAACGCATGATTAATGTGCTGCTCAGGCATGGCCAGAGTGTTTGGGACATTGCTTTTCCATTGATATTCAGTGTTTCCAAAACAATGACAGGCATGCATTTTACTTATTTTTCAACTCACTGACTGCATCTGTGATAAAACCCTTTATTAATCTTACAAGATTTTGCAGCTGCACTTCCACACACACACACACACGAAAGGATCACACGCAAGCTCATACACAAGCAAACACACAAACAAAATACACATGACTCCACCCACACATCCCCACCGGTCCTTAAACTGCAGTCCATTGACTTTTTTTATCTTCCTTCTCTTGTCCAGAAATATTCCTCGTTTTCCTCAGATAAGTGCAAAGTGCCAGACAGTTCAGTCCATGCTGACGTACAAATAAAGACAAGAAAGGGCAGCTCCAATTGCAGACTCTCGGCCAATGCCGTATGTGCATGTGCGCGCATTTTTCTGCACGCATGTTGTGAGCACTTTATGTGCTATTCCCAGTGTTTGATTCCATTCATCCGTACACATGTGAGTGCGTGCCTGTGCCTGACTTGTAAATAGACAAAAGGGGCTATAGATCCCAAAGTAGGCCAGCATCCCCTGGTGTACACATTTCCAACACTCTGAGGGAGAAACACTCACAATGACACCGTGGTGAAAATTCCCACCGAAGCTTCCCCAGCTGCAAAACAATTCACTGGTAACATCTGGCCGTGTCCGCTTATAGCATCGGGGTCGGGTGTTAAATGATTGCTTTTTCTTAACACAACTGCCAAATAATTTACTTGGGATGTCCACCACTTCATCTGGTGTTCAAACAAGCTCAGGATGCTCAAATGTGGTTCCTTAAAAGCATTAGTTACAGCACCAAAAACCATAGCTACCAGATGGTTTGTCAGTCCGACGTCACCTATCCCTACGGGATCAATGGATGATTGATTGTTGGGGCATTCGGAACAAAGCAGAAAGATTGAATGACTGTGAAGGTGTTTTTGCACGTTTCAGCCCATTTATGACAAATCATACATGCATTGCTGCAGACCATTTTCCAGATGGTTCAAAGCGCTTTAAAGATTGATGGATGCTATTTCCCACCTTTTCAGACCATACTGACAATAACTAAAAGCAATGGCAGCCTGGAAGGTTGGAAAATGGCGAACAACCGATCAAGGAAACTGTGGTATGCTTGGAAAAAGTAATACTGCACAAACGTGAAGTATATTACATTAGTGGGAAAGGGGTTAAGACGTGCAAAAACATAATTCATCCTTTAAATAAACTGGTGGTCATAGGGTGTCGACAGCGGACACATTTCAGCCGCCTTTCTCAGACAAAAGCATATGTTCTTTAAACCACTTCACATCCATCGCCCCTGACACTTTTTAATTGGCTGAGGTTGGTTGACCCACAGTTAGTGTTTATCCAGCCAAATGGGCCATTGATATGAATCTCTCTAATCCCGAGACACGCTCGAATGCTTTTCGTTCTGATGGTGTTTGTGGACAAGAGGTTTCTAGTTAGAGGGCAGTGTACGCTTCTTTTAAAAAAACCAACCACATTGCATGAAAGTGAGGCTAAAATCCAGCCAACTGAAGATTCGCATGGATAGGTCGAGAGATGCTTACATGCTGCATGATAGACACATCTGCTGTGTGCAGCACTTTAGCGTCAATGCTAATCAAACACAAGGTCAAGAGGTTAAAACAATAACTACTAATAGCATGACCGCAGGATATCCACTGTGGTTCATGCATGGGTATGCTTGCCTGTGTGTCACTCCGTACACCCCTAACAGTGTGGCTTCAAACTGATGCTCAGGGTTACAGGAAATACTAAGACACGCAGGTGTATGTTACTATATCTCTGTAATTTTTTGAAGAAATTACATGAGGATGTGATGACTCACAGTTGCTAAATTTTTAATGTAGCGTATCTCTTGCCAATAAATATTTGAGTAGAAAAACAGTACAGTATGAGCATTATCTGCATATCACCGAGCAGTTTTCAGAGCTTAATACTGTATGGCTTTTTGCTGTTTAAAGTCGGTTGCAATTTGAATTTTCCAGACTTTTTCTGTCTGGAAATATAAACAACAACAATACTGGAGCTATAGTTTGTATTTTGATATATTTGTGGAACCAGCATGTGAGCTTCTGGCCTCTGGGTGGGTGTTTTGTGACATTTGAGCATGTCATAGCCCTGCATAGCTGCAGACATTGATACAAGATGGGTTTTTTGAACAAGTATACACAGAATTAGCCATCAATTGTTAGCTGTAATTTAAACCATCACACACACACACACATACATTTTCCTGTCTTTCTTTAATGGTTGCAGTTATGTTGTTGACTAATGACGAAGCTGTCAAAACACACAACAACGGGTAGCCTCGTGACCTCAAGCGTCTGTACATTATCCCACGATTTCAATCACAACGGGGAGTTAACATACAGAGGCACGATGCCACGTTAGGAGCGCACAGATGGGACTGCAGTATAAAACAGTGGTCCCCAGGTGGTCGACTGCCTATGCGGCCAATGGAATTGAAGCCTTATTATGAACAACACAGATAATGAAGCAATCAATTTAGCAGTACCCAGATCATCAGTCAGAATCAAAAGGTCACACCCGGGAGAGCACGATGTCATGGGCGCTATACATCCACAAGTTAAAACTAACATCGAGGAAATATTGGGATTTTTATAACCTATGGTCCTCAAAGTCTGTCTTTGTACCTCTTTTGGCTGACTTTAATAAATCAGCTGCATTATAATGTCTAGACCCCTGATCAATAGGGTCTCTAAAGAGAGATGCATGACATATTACTGTCCCCTGCCCTCTTTCCATTGAGCCTCAAGGTAAAATGAATGATGCTGGAAAGTACACTGGAGGGTGAAGCCGGTACTGTCTTGCATAGATGGCAGCACCAAAACAATTTAATCAGCTTCAAATCTCCTATTAATGGCTTTGGCCATATCCTATTAACACTGCTATGGGCTACTGCCCCACTCCCCACACTCCCTACATCTAAACCTGAGTTGATTGTGACCATTCGCCCCACACACACACCCACACTTCAATACACCTATAAACCGCCTGACCACCACCACCACTGACGTCTTCTAATCTGAATTTAAATGACTCCATTCAGTTTGTTTTTGAAACAATCCGCAGAAGGCCAGAGGGAAACGCTGCAAAATCACGGCTGCTTCTGTTTACCGAGACAAGGGAAAAGAAAGACTGTGCAACTTAATCTTAAGATCTTAATGCGTGAAATGATAAAAGTCTCTTTTTCGCTCCTCCTGCAATTCACGCTATGCTGAACATGCGCCACAAAGCCAAAGCGGTGTTAATGATTCTTTGAAAGTAATTTCAGTTCATTTCCTGTCGCCAGGAGAGCAAGAGACTGAGACAAGAGAAAGAAGGACAGATCTAAAAATAGGTAGAAAATCAGAGAAAGACAACAGACAGAGTGCAAACAAGAAAAGTGTAGAAAAAAGTTTCAGGGAGTTTAGAGTGTAAAAAACTGCTAATTAGCGAGAAGAGTTCGAAAGACAGCGAAAAAAGGAGGCAGACATATAGTCAGAGTCTTTCATCACTGTTGGCTGACAGAATCTGGCACTTAAATAGCAAAAGGATGAAATTCTGATACAGCTTCAATCATGCCAGTCACAAAATGCAAGAGTTGTGTTTTTGTGCCCACATCTGCACGACCACATAAACAGAAACACGAACACACACGAGGCTCTAATGAGCCAAACTCACCCATAGCGGCTGGTGCGAAGAGGCTGGCGAGGACAAGCAGGCGTGCGGTCCACATGGCCTCCTCTTCTTACCGCGCGCTGCCGAAGGTCCTAGCTGAGGTCAGTCTTTCGCTGGCGAATGCCCGAATCGGGTGCTTCTCTTATGGCACGGCTCCCTCCACTGCGCCGCTCCTCCCACAAGCCCACAAGTCCCGTTGCTCTGATGCCAGATGCCGTCCAAAATCTGCCATAAAAAATAAAAAAAAACACACATGTTAGCTGAGCAGAAGACTTCAGAGTGAATGAGCTCTTTGTTCATTTACAGGAACAATAGGCGTCTTTTCCAGGAAGGAACACAACAGATGGATGCACCATGGCTTTATCATCCTTGCGCGCAGTCCTTATGGCATCGTGGCAAGTTGTCATCAAGTGACTGGGTGCAAGTTGCTCAATCTCCAGTCAGCTGAACTCATACCGGGTGCGAGCAACCCAACGCTCAGACAGCGCAAACCACAAAAATGTATTTTTGGATATTTTGCTGTTGTTTGCTCATCAACGTGTTAACTCCCCCAGCTTAGCAACAAATCACTCCCACAGAGAGACAAGAGGGGAGCGATACGGCACACGCTGCTTCGGGCCTTTGACTGTGCGTGTGTGCCGAGCATGAGTCGTGTATGTGTGTGTGCGGGCACGTGTGTGGATTCTTGTGAGGCCTGATGGTAACTGACAGAAGAAACGCGGCGGTGTCTTCCCTTTACTGTTGACATGAGCCGTAACGTCACGGTTTGAGTTTTCGCACCTGTAAATGCATTTGCGCGCCCTAAGACGCGACTACTGTGCTCGCAGGCCTCCCTCCAAAGCTCCAGTCAACAAAACGGCTAAGAAGATATGCTCTGAAGGGCTGAGTGAACCAGAGCTGCCCTTGACCTCCGCTGAAGCTCATGGGAGGCGCCTTCACCGGTGCACGCCTGACACTGTATGACGTCATCGCTATGCTATTACTAGTTGACATAAAATGAAGTGCAGACGTCAAATGCGGTGTACATGGTGTTGGCTTGTGACTGCTGTGAGATTAACACTTGTGTTGGATGTGTTGACGTTAAAAAAAGTGATACGTGATATTTGCAACTCTACACTCCACAAGTGAAGTATGAGTATAATAGAAACACTGAGATGACACAATTTTATTTTCCATCTATATTCTGATGAGATTATCCCCATCAAACCCATATCATGATATTAAGGTTAAGACAGCTTTAATGATAAGGCAATCCAAGCCCCTCTATTATCCACTATCAGCCATGATCTGCTGCAGATATATAATCTCTGCAAAATGATACAAGCCACAGAGTGCACACTATGCTGCTGCCATCCTCTACACAAGCATTATCCTTGCACATTAGGCATTCCGTACTGCGTTTAATATTGCAGGGAGTTAATTCCATTGTGGGTTGCCAGAAAATCTGGTTACAAAAGGTCAAAACGTGAGCGGTGCATCAAAGGACAAGGCACTGGGGAAGCTGACCGACATCAAAATCTCAAATTATACCAACAGTACATTTTAAATACACCTTTATCCTTTTATGAGACTCTCCACGTCCATCAGCCGTATGGAGTCCTGGTCACTGACTTCTTTGGGAGCGGTGACATTTCCCCATCTCAAACTCTAGCTCTTAATCCCCGTTGAAAAATCCTGCATCGGAGTAATCAGATTTTTTTTTTTCTCTTCAGCAGATATTAATGGGTTTAAGGGAACGGCAGCAAGCCTATCACGAGTCTCTGCATAAACAGACCATTTGGGCAAAATTAAGAGGTTAAAAGTCGGTGTGCTCATCAGCAAAGTCTTGGCAGGAGGCCACGAGTGAGCAAAACTAGAGCTTGAACAACTTGCAACCACATCTACTTTACTGTTTACTTCCTTTCATATATATATACATATATATATATATATATATACATATATATATATACACACACACACACAGGACGTTTTATACAGGACTTGTAAGACATTAAAATAGCTATGTGGAAGAGTGTTTGATCAAAGAAAAATCCTTGTGAGTAAACAGCGCTTGTAATAAAATACCGACAGATGCGGGAGAGCTAAATTAAATATGACATCAAATCAGATACTGTGACTCCCTTGACAAAAAAAATACATTATTCCAGGAATAATCACATTCAAACACACTGTCCAAGCGGCAAATTGGACCAGGAGTTTTCACCGTAGGACATCATCTAAATTAGTGGCAGGGAAACAGACTAAACAGGAGGCGCACACACAACATGTTGAAATATATACGTCAAACAGGGCAATCTATCACTGAGTTCCATGGTATGATTGTTGCCATATGGTTGATGTGCAGGTTTGCACCCAAACAGTCACACAAAAAAAACATACAGGAAGCAAGTAGCGGGATGTTTGAGGCTGTTTCCATGGCAGAAGACAATGAGAATATATAGCTCTGTGTGCATCACCATGTGCGTGCAATGTTTGTGTGTGTGTGTGTGTGTGTGTGTGTGAGTGAGTGAGACGCCATGTGACAACCGATAAAGCAGAAACTACTTGCACAGGTGTTACTTCGAAAATTATCACATAAAATGAAGAACACTTCACTATCAGAGTTGTTAATTTGCTCTCTAAAAAACGTGTGGGCTTCGGTACAGGAACCACTATCAACTGCAAAAAGGAACACATCATAAAATACATATTTATGCGAGGGGCTTGGACCCAGTTCAGTGCAAAGAAAAGGAGGAAGTTTAAAGAAAAAAAGAAAAAGAGAGAGCAGTGGTCCGGTATTGCCAGCTCGTCTTGTATTCCAGAAGGAGCCTTATGATACATTATGGTGCTGACGTTTCAAGGGTACTTGTTCTGAGGGGGATTTAGTATAACTCCCTTAGATAAGCTGGCCAACATTTAGCGGGCCTAGCAGCGACCGCAGCTTCTGTTCTCAGCCACATCAAGGAGACTTCTTCATTACTGCCTCGCCTTTTCCTGCAACCTTTTTTTTTTTCCTCATCAGCGATGATGTTGTTTTTGTTATTTTAGAAATCGTGCGCGCGCCAGCGGGGCCCAGATGAAACTTGACAGATCTAATTAATTGACTTTTCTATCTAGTTAAAGCAAAACGGAGCGGGGTGATATAGACGGTAACAGCAGTAGTTAATGTGGGGGGAAATATGTTGTCTCGCAGCAATCATGTGACTTGGAGAGAAAGACAAATGGGAAGCAAAGAGCGTTGAGGGAAATGGAACCTATTAGTTTGATTTAAGCTGGATCCAAAATTAATGCTGCGTTCAGGGGGCCTGTGAGTAATTGAGACTAAAAATGCCAAAGACAACATTTAGGGATTTTTTCTTACTCGTGGTACAAGTTTCAGTAAGTTAATATATAAGTTAATATACATTCATTATTCAAGTGTGGCAATATTGCAAATGACAAAAACACCTTTCTGGAAAGGTGTTAAAGGCGCTCGCGTTAATATGAGACATCAGTGTTAAAAGCCACTAAAGACGATGTTTGGCTTTGCTGATTTACTACTAAACACCTCCCACTGCAGTATCTTGACATCGATAACGCTCCCGTGCTCCTGGAGTTGGGTGAGAGTCAAACGTGCTATGTCGTAATTAGGTATGATGTGTGACTGGGTCTTGTCAATGACACAACGGCTGAAATAAAAATAAAAATCTCTGTAGGGGCGAGCTGGAAAGCTAAATGAAAAAAGAAAAACATAATGTGCTTGGCGTTTGGTGCATTACCTGTCGCCACTACAGCGTAATTTCTCTATGGAAAATCGTTGAAGGCCATTTTATATATATCATCCAGGCCTGGTCAGCCTTCTTGCTGTAAACAGTCTCTTGCTTCATTTTCTTTCTTTCTTCCTTTCTGCTGAGTGCAAGCCAGTTTGCCAGAAGTGAAATACAGTGTGCCAATTGTTTTACATTCTTTTTACATATGCTTTTCATATTTAAATACACAACTACTGCTTTTCATATGAGTCACTGTCGCTCCACTGTGATTGCAGAGCAGCGTCACTGAACCCTGCTCCGGCTCAAAAGCAACAAATCCCTTCTGACAAGACAAGAAGATATTTTAAAGGATAAAAAAAATGCTGTGATTACTGGGAGTACTGGTCTGAGTACTAATTTCTGTGCTTTAATAGTTGACTGTTTCATTGAAATGTTAACTGTAATGCATCAATCCGAATGTTTTTTCCATTTCCTCACGCAATGGACTGGCAGAACATCATGTGATCACAACTTAGAAATATGTGTTTCAACCAGTTAAATTAAGATATTCCAACACACTGATGCAAAAATCCCTTATATCCAGTATTGCCATAAAGCAATCCTGCTTATAGATCCTTAACATTACCCACAGTACAATCGCAGATACTAAAGAGGAGGATAAACAAAAAAACTGCTACCTTACAGTGTATATAACTATATTGCCCGAGCACACCTGTAGCTATTTGGCGATATGTTTTCATTATAATGTTTCATTTACTCCCACAAATCTCAATTTACAATCACTTAACACAAATAATACTGACAATCGGAAAACTGCAACAAAACCTGCTTGAAAAATGAACAATGAACTTAATCAATTAAACAAAATGCTTAAAAAGTGGATTATTTTTCAACTGACTGACTAATGGTCAGCCTTACTTTCAGGTTAGCTGTGACTATAAACTTTCATTTGAAGTCTTTGTAACGATGGATATGGATTTCTTCCCACGCAGCACTCCCATGCCTGTGACCCCAATCTAAATGTTGAGATAGCCGCCACGCTGATGCACATCACCACCGTGGGGCATTTCTCCATCTGTCACTTCCTGACCTGAGGAAACCAAAGATGATTTTCATTAATCTAGACGCGTTCCATACAATGCTTCTGAAACAAAGTGAAACTTGATCCTCAGTGTTATCTGATGGGGGCACACTAAGTATGATGTTACTAGTCACGCCTGCTTTAAGCCCTCCCACGTAACACTATGTAATGAAGTGGGATCGTGTTTCCGGGTTAAGTACCATGTCTCAGATTTTCAACTGTTTCATGTCCAGATGCTTATCGCAGCAGCGGGGAGGACTTGGTAATTTTTATAAGACAGACAGTGTGTTCATGTAAATGAAGTGTCTCATATAAAATGAATATTAATCAAGCACACTGTCTGCATACAGTTTGATTGATGAGCACTCACTCGGAAATCTTAGGAGATGCGCTGAGATGATTAAAACCAAGATGATCTTTTGCTTCTAGAGTTAAAGATTATTTTTTTCCACTCGGTCGGGCTTCCGAACCTTGCAGATGGTTTAGAATTGAGCGGTCAATTTTAAGATACTAAATACAGCAGAAATGTCAAAATCATGCTTTCCTAATGCGAGTTGAAAGGTGTGAAAACCTGAAGGTAAATGGGGAGTGCTCTTTTAAGGCACTGTGCGCATCCCTGGAGCTTGACAACGTGAGCAGCAAGGCATTCACTCATACAATTGGTTTTCCACAAGGGACCCCAACACAGCTAGCCAGTGACAGGCAGATAATAGCGCTAACTTTAGCCAGCACGGTCTCTGAATGGCCCTATATGATAGGCTTGTTGAGTGTGACTGATGGCTTGGGTTAAATAATGGGACCATCCCTCCTCCCTTCCATGCGCACAAAGGCATTGCAACCCCTCCTGACACACAAAACACTTCCCAACTGCAAGACAATAGAAAGAGGAAATTACTGGCACACACAATAAAAACACCTAGCTGCAAAATCAATAAAACAAATTACCATTACAAATATGTAACCGAGCACGCAAGCCTACAATTTGGATGGGTAACATTCTCATAAGGGAGAGGAATGAAAGCAGAAGGGCCCGAGCGGACATACAGTTGGGTGAATAAATGCAGATAGATGCATCGTTTTAAAGGCAGGGCAAATCCGCCTTGAGACAGTTCTCCATTATAATGCAAAGCTCAGACACTATCCATTTTCCACGTCTTCCTTCTTTCTATCCTCCCTTTCTTTCTCTCTCAGCATATCTTGCCTAATGCAGCACAAATGGATCCCAGACAAAGGACGAAAGAGAGGGGGAGGCGGGGCAGTAGGGAGGACAGGAGAGAGAGAGGGATGGACTATCAAGAATTGGGGAAGAGGGAAATGTGAAAGATTGAGGGATGGAGGATAAGAGGGTGGGAGGACAGACGGAGAGAAAGGGAAATCAGCGAGCGAAAGATGAATGAAATGGATTCAAAGATGAATATGAAATTGAAAATAAAAGACAGCCATGAAGATGTAAAGGAAAAGGATATTAGCTGGCATTTGAAGGTCATGAACTGATTGCAGTGCGACTGAATCCAACGTATGGCCTTCACTTCAGCTGCTGTTGCCATAGTGGCTCAGGTGGGCAGGTTGCCATGACAACCTCACCTGTTGGCCATTAATCACCTACCAGGAGCAATTGGCATGCTGTGTGCCGACAAACACTGCAAGTCATTATGTAGCCAGGCTTAATTTTGGACATGAGCTAAAATGCGGCACATTACACGACTGCAGGAGACTAAATTGCATCGAGCTTGCCGCAAAAGATCTCCCAGCTATTGTTGCCATACAACAAGGAAAGCGGTATGGTATATAGATTTAAAACGCTGTGACCTCAAAGGTGAATCCCACGCACTGTATAGATTTCTTTTCAGACTGTTGCATCAATATATTTTCAATGTATTGTGCTGACAAGACCAATTTTCAAAGGTACAAGATGACGGTATCGGCAGGGCTATGGGTATGATGGATATGCGGCGAAAAATAGTTCCACCACTTTGGTCCAGACTTCTCAGAGCTATTGGAGGGATTGTCATGAAATTAGGTCTTCACAATCAGGATCTCCAGCAGATGAGGCCCCATGACTTTGGTGATGACTAAACTTAGATGATGAATATGGAAAAGATTGTATATGCTTAAAACTACAACCTTGGAGATTTTAATTTAATAAATGTCTGGTAAGTCACTATCTATAGCCCAATGAGTGAGTCTATGGTCAACTGATAAAAGTATTGCAATATTTATTGACTCCATTTGCAGTACTATGAAATGAGTGTCGGTCCGGATATTTCTTGGAAAAACGCTGCATTTAGCTTCTGTGAATATAAACGGAACATTTCAAACTCCTGCACTTTCACATTAAAAGCACGTAACTGTCAAAACACGAGTTGACTTTTATTATGAAGTAGACCAAAAATGCGTCGACAAGCCAATGGTCATATTTTGCATTTTGTGACAGCGGATCAGTTTGAAACGTTGCAGGGAGTAAGGGGGGAAAGAAGGAGCACAGTGAGCTGTTTGAAAAAGAGCTGCAGGCAACAGGCTGCAAACCAACTTCAACTTCTCAGCAAGGTAATGCACGGTAATGCCCTACTGTTGACTCATGCTGTGTGCAGCATTGAATCAGATCACGGTTGCTCACAGATTGGTGGGAGATGGCCAATTATCGCCTGACTTCTTTATCAATACAACAATAATTTGTTTTGCTGCCCCCCACCTGTGACCTGTGGCATTAAACTGCATTCGCTGTTACCACCAGTAACCACAGGTGTCGCCAAATCAACTGACATGAAATCGTTGAGATTGCCACTTTAAAATGAGCACCTTAATATTGTCATTGTGAGCATGTTAGCAGCTCAAAGCACAGCATAAAAGCAGAAGTATAGCCTTACAGAGCACCGAGGCTGTAGACTGTGTCAAAACTCTGTCGGAGCTATAAATATGAGCCGATAATTGGTTAATTCTGATTGGCTAGCAAAATGGTATGACTGTCCATCTAATACATAATTGTACAAAATGGACAACATATGGCCAGTGGACAGTTGCAAACCACACAGAGCACTGTGAGTGTGGGCTCTAAAGCATAAAAAGAAACACAATACAGGCCACACCCTTTCACACGTGAGACAAAGCCGAACCAAGCCAATTTTCTAATTACTGCTATCGTTTTTCAGCACAGCCTGAACTCGTCTGTGCCACGTTTGGAGAGCATCTGCTCAAAAAACACCTCCATTTATTTTCTTTTTATTTGTATTTGACTTTTTCAGGTCTCAATTTCCCTGCATTTTGTATTCCCTCTAACTGCATTTGCATAATTTTCCAATAGACACTTCATTCCCTGCCAGATTTGAGAAGGGAGAGAAAAAAATCACACACACACACACACACAAACAACAACAGCAATTTCAGCCCAGCCTCTGAATCAGGGGTACAGCAAATTCCAATGTCAATAACACTGATCCCAATGGCGCATGCATTTCAATATCATTATCTGATGCTGAGCCAAGTGCACAGAATATAATGAAATCTTAAAACATGAATTGCATAGCACCCCTGGCTAGCCTAATGTGATGCGCAAAAGTACATTATTTATCATGCAGCATGCACCCTCCACAAAGTTGATTGCAATGTTAATTCTGCCTTCCATCTGGTTCTGCATGTCTGTGTTAGTGTTTTGACCACAAATTGCTATGGTGTGCCTAGGTGGCATAACGATTGCAGCACGAGTGTCACCAATGGCAAGAATATGTTGCAAATGGTCTGGAAATGAGAGGTATGACTGTGTCACAAGCAACCACAATGGTCACGACCAGAGGGAATTCAAATGGGTTCCACCTGGCCTCCACTCACAGCTCAATTAGAGGGAGAGGAGGGGCAGGGGAAAGAAAGAAGTGGTTCCAGCAGATCCAGTGGTCTGAACAGAAGGCAGGTGTGTGTACATATGCTTATGTATCCATCAATGTCCACTAAACGTTCACCTCATACATATAAATGTATTGCTGGAAGGAAGTGGCGCACATTAACAAAGCCACTGACTGAGGAAAAGCAGGGAGGGGAGTCACAAACTCCGAAAACTGGGATGGCAATTTAGATAATTCACCACAGTTTCATTCTTTGCTCACCAGGAAGTTGACTCATTTTTTGCAGTGACCACTTTTACAAGATAATACCAAATGTTAACACTTAATGTGACAGTATGCACAAGTAGAGAAGAGTCATTTATTCTGTAATTTAAAGATAACTAACACTGGCTAACAGTAGCCAACATGATAGTAATAATAACTTCATTAACTAAAAGCTTAATCCTGCTAAGGAGCATGGTGAAAATCTAATTTGTGAACAAAGTAGGAAAAAAGTTTCATCACTCCACTGCCGACACTTGAAGGGCTCTTTTATTGAGGCTTAAATGTTGACATTTCAGGCAAAACATCTTTTGTTAGAGGCTGCTCTGCCTGTTTTTGTGTGAAATGTCCTGCTCCAAGCAGCATTCCGAAATGTGTAAATATCAATATCAAAGTGTGAACAAATAATCGATGCCGCAATATATGGTGGTGTGTTTTGTAGCAAGACATTATTGATTCACTGAAACCAGGACTGAATTACATTCTTCTGTGATCATTTCTTTGTCCAGCGTTTTTACCTCGGTTGTCTGTGAACTTGAAAGCAGGTCAAGATAAAATGAATAAATGCAATGCAGGAACAATTCTGGCTTTTTAGAAAGACCAGTCTTATAATACACGGTACATTCCTGCAGCTGTACCAGCTTTATTTCAAACACGAGTCTTGTACTGTGAGTTAACCTTTGCTTCCAACCCTAAACTCCCGACGAAGAACTTCAATAATATCATACCAGCGTTCCGCAACTCTGTAAAATATCACTCACACAGAGCGTTGGTCTACACTCACCACCTCATTGTCTATGCTGCGTTGACCTGAATGAGAGCAAATCAGTCCGATTGGAAAAAACTCCCTTAAAACATGTAGCACATCTATAAAAAAGACTCAAAGACAACATTTAAAGGATGAAAAACGGAGAGAAAAACACAGAGCAAACACTCTTGACTTGGTCTTTGTGGTCAACAATTATGGTCCATTTCCTTGTTGAATTAGATGTTTGTAGTCACCTGGTGTTCAAAGGTAAATAATCATCCAAACATAGTTGACACAGAGGTCAAGGGTCATCATGGTGAATTGCTTTGTTGGCTCCTTGAGTAGTTGAGCAGCTTTTTAGAAAATGCAGGCTGAAATGTGAGAGATCTCCTCTCGTCAAGACCTCGGTGACCTGGCTCTGGACTGATCGATTTGCGAGCAAGAATAAACTTGTGAATGCCCGGCGGAGCGCTCGAGGACTGACTTTTCAACTGAAAATTGAAGAGTTCAGAAGTACAGGAAGAATGTGCATACCGCGACGAGGTATTCAAAAGCAAAATTGTTTTTATTTCAAAATGTTTTTCTTGGTGGTTTTTACGCACTTCACAGTCGGCCCACGCAGACCGCTGTGAAAAGAAACAACCTGGAGTACACCGGCAACGGCTGCCAGCCCAACCAAGATCCCGAGAACCATTTCCGAATCATTATGGTTCAGGTCACCCAGAGGAGCCCTCCCAGTTGCCAACACTTCTTTCTCCTGTCTTCCTCGAGTCCAACTTATCACAAAATGCTCAGAGATAATCATCTATAATTGGGTATTTTGTTTTCCAAGCCACGGGGAAGAGGAGCCTGCCGAGTAAAGTATGGAAGAAGTGTAGACAGCTTGCGGGCTGTAGGGTCCCTCAGTCCTCACTCAGACTGGTATAGAAAGGAGTTTGATGAAAGTCTGATTGTTCTGGGCAAACATCCTCATGGGGTATGTCTCCGGACAAAGGGAGCAATACTCTCCTCTCTTGTCGAGGCAAATGCTCTCAGGTGTGACAAATCACAGCTGGTCTCGAGGTGCCTGGTCTTACCACGAGTTCTAAAACCTAATGAGATAGCTGGGACTCCCAGGGTCATACCAACCTCAATCTAAATGCCGACTGAATTCCAAGTAAGCTTCTTCTTCTTCACTTTTTTCCCCCTGCAGCCCACCAAGTACATTATACTCGCTGCAAGTGAACACACAATAAAACGTGAGACAAGAGTTGTGCAGCAGCACTGCATAAACCATGACTCCAACGAATGTAGTACTTGTGTAATTGACTCAGCAGCATTGACTCTCATGCTGAGCTATTTGCAAAAAAAAAAGCCATTTAGGATGTACTGGTTTAATTTCACTAGATGCTGACTAATTCTAATTAAGTCATTAAAGGCTTTGTTTGGGGTACAAATGTGCAAACACAAGGGGTTTAAAGAAGTGGATTGGGGACCTCAAACAGAGAATCAAACATTGACGCCATGTTGATGCTGCCAACGGTTGCTCCATCCGCAGGAGGCGAGACAGCGAGATGTTTTTACGTGTCGAATCAAAACATGGACGAGGAGGAGGTGTAAGTACACGGAGGGGGAGGAGAGGACACTCTGTGACCTGTGTGTGCCTTTGTTTTTATGCACTCAGACACACTTCGGGGAGCGGCGTGAAAACACACACACATGATCCAATGACCTTGCCCTGTGTTCTCTTGGCTGAGCGGCAGAATGTGTTTGGGTTGGACTCAGCAGGCAACCTTTCTAAATCTAAAAGCGGAGGTCTCCCGGGGTGAGGCAGCCACATAACGGCCGGGGATAGTTAGCGAATGTCAAAGTACAGGAACAGGCTGTAAACCATGGCTTTTACAGTGCTGTGATTGGAGCTTACACACATGTACACCCACATACACACTGTTGCAGGCAGCTACATTGGGCAGTCTGTCACAGAAACAGCCTGTAGCCCAAGAATTAAAAATGCACAATATGGATTCAAATAAAGGGTTTGGATAGATGGACCTGGGAGGCTTGACAATTGCGGTGAGATTGGACTGGAAAGCATAATAATAGGGTTTGCACCCAGATCCTCAGTAGAAAATGTAATATTGTGTGCTTGTTGGCAATTGTGATGCCACACTGGGAAGACAGAGCAAGTGCATACACACACTGTCCTACTCTACGACAAATACTCCACAGTCGCCCCGGTTCTTTCTCGGTCTCTCAAAAACACACTTTAATTTAGATCACGTAGAATCATCACAACTTGTGACCCAGGCACAAGTCCTAATTGTACTCTGGTGTAACATTACCCGTCCACTTACACCACAGCCACAAACACCACTCGGCCCTCTCCACGGAGCGGATGAAACCAAGGAAGTCAGTAATTGCTTTGACTTTCCAGAGTACCGCACCCCAAATAAGTGGAAATTTCGCAGACCCACTCGGCGCATAGTCTTTTTAATGAGATTGCCTCCTGTTTATGCAGACGGGATAACAGAAGACTCTCGGTTGATGGCACTGGCCTTTTCCCAATCAATATTGAGCGCATCAATGCTGGGAGGTCTCTGGGCGCAACCTGTATTTAATTTGGCCAAAAAGACTGGCCAATAAGGTTTTAAAGAGAAGTCATTCAAGAGGAGTCATGTTTTAAATCCAATTAACAATCTTTACAGTGTCTTTGCAGCCAAATTAGATTAATAGATAAATTTCTCTATTTTGAACTTGTGGCATGGCTCTAGGAATTGGTCGGTTTGTTTAACCATTTCTGTCCAGATTAGAATATCTCAACAACTCTACAATGGATTACAAGAAACTTACTATACACATTCATGGTTCCTAGATAATAAATCCTAATAACTTTGATGACACTTTGTCAGGCGCAGTCATCAGGTCAAAATTAAATTTTCACCATACTTTGGTTTTGGTTTACATTTCCATCAGCTTTAGCTTTTGTGATGGGTGCTTAATGCCAATTGCAAGCATGCTAACACAATGAAGTATGATGGTAAATGTGGGAAACACCCGCTACACAACAGCATGTTGGCATCATGAAGATGCTAGCATGTTGATGTTAGCATTTAGCTCTGAGCACGAAAATGCCTAGATCGAGACTAACAGCTGCGACTGCGGATGTAGGCTCTCAGCTTGTTTAACCCAGAGTGACAACCCTGCACTTTGACAAAAATCTGTTAGACAAAAATGTGATGCCATAATGGCCATCTGCACTCCCATTTGTTGTAAATTTAGAAAATCTTAGGGTTGTGTACTGCCTCGTGGCGTCAGTGTCAAATCATTTTGACACTGATGCCAATCTCACAATGGGTCTTGTTGCATTGCTGATGATCCTCTTTGATCCAAAGCCTCACAACCTCGCAGACAGAACAATATTGACTCCATTTCTGGGGAGTCCTGTCAGCCACCTCTATCTCATACATTACAGTGGGGTGCCCAAAGCTCAAGTGAAGGGGATTTTCCACCCCTCCATCCGTTCTCTTTTTTCATTCTCCTCATTTTATTTTTGTATCAATTCAACCCTGGAATGTTATTCAGTCTGCACAACAGGCCATCAGGAGTGTGTGGTGGACCACCTTTAAAGCAAACCTCGAAACTCTGTCCCACCCACTAACCCTTTGCAATCCAGCTCCACCCTGATTCCCCAAAGAAGCAGGCCAAGGCAAAGGAGACCTCTGGTTTACTTCTATATCATGAGTGCAGGGGAGTCTATTTCAATGCCATGCTCTTTCTTTTGACTTGGACACGGACCAAAGAGGGGTCTCTGGGACTCTCCATGAGTCTGGCATGCAATTTCTGGACCAGTTGGTTTCAGCACAGGGGGGAGTCTCAAGTAGGGAGAGGGGAGGACTCTGCTCTGACAGACGTCCAATACACACAGCTGATGCCTCAGGCTGGCAAGTCTAATAACATCATCTGTGTGAGACAGGACTGGTGGATCTCATATTTATTACCCAATATGTCCATCGGGAGGAGGGTGGAAATATTGCAACAGCAGCCAACACCACAATGCTCATGTCAAGAATTTCGGAATGGATATAGTTAGGCAACTTTTGGCAATGCTAGGCATACAAATTGAGAAATGAGGAAAATGCCTCACAACTAGCATAATTACGGTTGTCTCTGATTAACAGATGACTTCGGACTCCCACTACAGGGGCTGCATTCCCTCTAAAAATCTGCTACCATCTCGAGTTTGAGAGGCTTCATCAAATTTGATGGATACTTCCAAACTGAGATTGAAAAATGAGTAATGTGATGCAGCCAACAGGGAGACTTATATTCATGTGAATGGTAGACGCGGCTCACATCAATTTAAAACTTTAAATGGTATAGCCTTGTCTGAGTCTACATATATCAACGGGCAATTTCACTTGCAAGGTTTCCTTCAGTGCAGTTTTGTGTAATTCACTGCAAAAATTCACATTAAGGGTCATTAAAACATTAAGAGCCAGGAAAAAGGAATCCCTAATGCAAAGCTGTAGTGTCCTCAATATTATCAGAATGAGTCTCCTAATAAGTATTGTCTATGTCTGTTGATATGGCTTATTCCTGTCTGCCTATAAGCTCAATTGTTGTCCAAAAACCATTTTAAAAAACCCCATCAAAGAATCGTGTGGTTGCACTAGGTGACATTGAATCTGCTCTGCATACACAGCTGCTGCTGTAAATCCTCACTACAGAACCAAATTTGTATTATTTCACCGATGGAACCAGTCCCCAACAAAACTCCTGCTGGAGTAACATTTACTAAAAACTGTCCAGCTTTTATATGGATAGTTTTTATATATTATATATTTGTGAATAGGTATTTACATCTACAGTAGGAATTAAGTTTGCCACAGACAGGCTTGTGAAGTTGGGATTTATTAATAGGTGATACAACTACACTGTAAAATGCACGCCTTTTCTTTGAGTGATCTGGTTATTGTTGGCCTCATAAGCTTGTGCATCTTTTTACATAAATAATTAAACTGAAGGTCTGCAAAAGCTAAAAGCAAAACCACTTCATTAGAACAATAAAACAGTTGTCATTGTGTTTTCAGTCCAAATGCTCAAAACGAAGCACCCCCAGCGTCAGTAATCGCTTACATTACTGACAATAACATTTAGCCTGTTTCAGTTCAAATATATGGCAGCGGGTAGAGGAGGAAACTGATTACTGACAATGTGCACGTATACACAATTTTTGGAGCAATCACTATGGTAAATGTGTTTTTCTGATTCCTGCCTCCTTGCCTGATTTCCCTTAATAACCTGGATTCCTCTGTGTATGTAAAAAATCATCAGTGGGTCTGTGAGATGACTTTCCCCACTGGTTCAGCTCTGATGGCACCTCCGACCACAACATATCCTGATGCCATCTACTCAGGAGCCAGAATTTTTAACAGCAGTGAGAATCATGCCTTTCATCCTTCCGACACATCACAGCGACTGAGTCTCTGAGGTGATTGATGATGGCAACATGTACTGCTGCGCTCCTGTTTTCTGCTGTCTAAACTGTGTAAAAGAAGAAAAAGCCCACGAGCGTGAATCGCAATCATTTCTGCTCCAATCGCTGCAGCCTTATCTGCATATAGGCGGCATCTGCTTTGACCTCGCACACTGCCCAGAGCTAAATCAGACATCAGCCAAAATACAGTCCCAGAATGAGTATATTCCTACAGTGCATGAGCACTGTGCTTTAACCGTAATGCGGACATAACAAAGATTTGTCTGAATTATCATGAAAATAAGGTCACAAAGACCAATGCAATTTCATGACAGAGTGAAGATAATTTTACTACTTTCAAAAAAAAAAAAAATAAAGAAGATGTAATGTCAGAGGACAAAGTCAAATGGTACGTGCAGCTGATTGTACGAGCCTGATTCAACACGGTGGATTTACTCAAAATCCCGATTTCATTGCCTTTCCCCCTGACGTGTTCGAAAATTGAGCCAGTGACATTTCTTTTCCTATTCTTTCAGTGTTTACACGCAGCATTTTTCAGCACTGCCTTTAAATGCCACATGTTTTTTAATTTAGGTTTTGGCATGGACAACAAGCACACGAGATAGTTCCACCTATTTCCCAGCAGATATTCTGTCAAATCCAGGGACCTGTCACCGGGATGGAAAGGGCACATGTTAAGTGGAGTGACACGGAGAAATGTCCTCTGTACGGTCTGACTCTGCAAATCATTATTCAGATTGAAGCACACCTCAGCGATCCGAGCCCGTATCCATGCACTAATGCTCGCTGCAAATGGCACCAATAACTCAGTACATTTGAGTGATTTCCTCCATGCAAGCTGATGCTGACAGTTCCTTTGACGATCCCCTGAAAATTCGAGCGACGAGCGTGAGATGAAGCAGTGTGTGTGAGTGTGGGATTAAGGCGATCTGAAGACAGTGCAGCGTAAGCATTCATTCATATTTAGTGAACTAAAGTGATGAGGATTTTATGACAGCTTTTATTTATTCAGATATATTTAAATGCTGCTGGTGAGCACTTCAGGTATTTTTGACACAGCAACTGATGCTGTATGCGATGTTTCTTGCTTTTAGTATTATTATTAGTATCAGTATCAAACATGTCTTATCACTTCAGTGAGCTGCATGGTGTCGCAAAGGCATGAATCGGTGGCACACAGTCACCCTTCATGAAACCCCTCCCCCTAACAGAAACTATCCAATCAAAGCTTTTGCAGCCGTAACTAAGCATAGCAGATGTGTCAAGCTTTGGATTTATGAACATGTTAAAGGTGTGTACATGGGGCTGTAGAGCAATACTTCATTTGAAGATAGTGGGTTCCTTTATTCTATTATTTCCAAAACCGCAAAAGCAAAAATGTAAGCAATCAATTAAATGGTGCGTTTACCTATGTTCATAAGCATGCTTGGCCAACTAACGTACTTCCTACAGTAGCAAGTAGCACACATCATTATCAAGCTTGTGGATACAGGTTAGACTCAAAAAAGTTAGTACTAGCATAAAAAGCGGCTCTGTCTTGCTCTGTATTGTATTTATTGTATCTAGGGAAGCAGCACATGGATCATGAACTGGTAAGGATGCTGATTTTTTTGTATGGGACATGTAGTTTTAGTCTTTTAGCATGAAATCTTGTATGCAGCCATCAAGTGCACATTTCAGACCCCTTCTACAAAATCATCATTTAAAATGAGTTAGTGGGACATATCAAAAAGTCAGCCAGAGATGTGTTTTTAACCAACTCCTGTTAAGAATGGCTACATAAAGCAGCTCTCATTTCAGATGGCAAAATCGACAGCTGCAGGCTGTAAATGAGAAGCTGTTGTTTTCTGCCTCAGTCTAAACTCAAGGACCCATTATTTCAAAAACGTATAGAAATTTCAAGGTGTACATCTGCCACCATTATCATTGCAAACTGCAATGTGTGCTGTGCAAGAACAGAAAGCTAGACAGGCTTAGCAGCAGTAAACAAAGCATGGGGATTAGCAAACAGTCCACTGCAACCTGAAAAACTGAGCGGATTTGCCTCATTCAGGAGCTGGGTAGCACCTGGAATCTGAAACAAGCTGAATATCACCACACTTAAGTGTTTGCACTCCCACTGATTGGCTGAACAAGGAGGAACCATAACCTTTGGCTTAATGGTGGTGTTTTTCGTTTTTCCTCTTCTTCATGTGGGATTTGAGAAGCTCAAATTTCCTGCAGCGGTATGTCGATACTGTGCAGCTGCAATCAAAACACACAGAGTGTACACACCAAAGCCAGAGTCTTAATTCACATGAAGTACATGCACATCGCACCACATCGACAGCATGGCCCGCACATTAAACGCCAGAGCACGGTTATTAAGCCGAGGTCTGAAACCTGGCTCACATTTCATGCTAAATTGAGTGTGAGAAGCATGAATGCACATCTGTGTTCGTATGGAGCTTGTGCATGACGGGAAACAAGTGCTGAATGCATACCTCAAATCAGGACAAATGAACTGACTGATAATGTCGAAGCTATGAGTCAGACTTGTATATGCCATTTCCAACCAAATAAACACAGCAACACCCTGCAGGTCAAGAAAAAAAAAGCACAGGCTTTTAAATTTTAATAATGTGTCATATTTGAACGATTGAAAATGAAATTATTTAGCGCCTGCAGTGTTTCACAGCACTCCTTTATTATACTTCTGCAAAGCAATTTATCCGTTATTGCTGTCTAATAGGGCAACATATCCTGGGTCACATCTTCAAGCAGCAAGGAAAAATTGAAAACGTTGCACTGTATTAGCAGGGACAAAGCGGAGCAGTTTGTGGGTGTTAAATTGTTTAAATATGCATATAATGTCCCGTCTACTGTGTGAAGCTTGCCCTTCCGCTAAATGAATTATAAATACAACAGACCTCGTGCTAGTGTGAAAAAGGAAGCACTTAGCACTTAAGACGACCGTAGTTTGAGGGTTCAGAGTGCCATATGGCTTCATATCCACTTTCAGCCATGTTGTCTGTAAACTGCTGGACTAAAGGATAAACTCAAGCTGTCTCTGGTACCTGAAAAAAAAGGCAGAAAAGTATCCTATGCTTTAAATTCCTTCTTCCTAAAGACCTCAGCGAAAGGTTACAAACACTGGCTGCTCCTTGCTTTGTGCGCTATGAGGACGTCAAGCTGAGGCAGTTATTATTGTTTATCTTGAACTGAAACTCCCTAAGATATGCAGTTGAGTATTCAGCGTCCTCCATCACTGTCTCCAAACAAGTTCTCGTAAGCGGTAATAAATGCGCAGGCTCAAATCTGACAACACAATAGATGACACAGAGTAAGTGGGATATCAGACAAGTCCGTCCATGACCGAATGTTATTCTTTGTTAATATGTATGTATTCAAATTCCACAGCTCTGGAGGTCAGGTTATGAAGTGAGACGCATCCGATGTGTTTGTCTGGCATCCTGAAATCTTGGCAAGAACCCTGGCTTTGGAGCTTCTTGTCACGGACAAGTAATGTATCCCGTGGGTCCCCTAACCAAGTGAAGCACATCGATCTGTTTTCCTCCAGCAAAAAAAAAAAAAAAGAGAGAGAGAGAGAGAGATATTGGGCAAGTACACATGCTAGTAAGCCATTTTCAGAATATTTCTGCGCCGTTGCCTTCATATTTTCAGAGTCAAACGGTCATTAAGCACAGTCAAAGTCACTGGATTTTTCTTGTATCTATTCTCCCCAAACAGATCTTTCTGAAGGTCAGAGGGCAAACTGCTGTCAAGCAACCTCCGTCTCCAGTCCTTTCATAGCTGCACTTTCTCTGTCATCTCCACAGCAGCTACCATGCAAATAACACACTCTGCTGGGTTATTGATTGGCTCCACAGACGCAAGCAGCAGGTTTAAATGGAAATGCTAAGTCTGCACGGAGAGAAAAGTAATATGATCTGATGAGCTTGGTCTGCGTGGAAAGATAGCCCATTCAACGTGTCTTTAAATCTTTCCTGAAATGACTGTGCAGCAGCAACATATCATGAATCTTTACTTTCTACAAATAAAATGATTAGCCGGTAGATACAAGGGGCCAGTCAGCAAAATTGATTAAATCTGTCAAATGTGATGAGAATTAATGATGTTTGTTCAAATAAAGCTCATTTCAGAGTTATTTTAAAAATAGATTCAAACAGCTATTTTAAAATATGTCCATATAAAGAAAATATAATACCATAATCACATTTTTGGAGATTAAAAATGTCTTTGACTAAGTACCTAGGAATTTCGTGTAGCAGATTTAAGAATAGAACAGAGAAACGTACCATTTTATGCTCCTTTATATGCTCAATCACCAGAGACTGAGAGAGCATGCAGAGGAGCCAAAAAGCTTATTATTCAATCTTGTCATTTACCTCCAGAATTCTGGATAATGGTTTCCAGTCCACTAAACATAGCCTATTTAGAAATTAAAGGACAAATGCCAATTTTCCGTCTTTGCGAGACATCAAACAAAAGAGTCGGAAAAAAAGTACATCCCACATCCCTTTCATGGTCTGGCTACACAGATGGATTAAAATGTCCAAGCCATAGACTACTGAAATCCAAACCAGTGGACAATGCAGCGGAAAACATGTACAACCTGGATTAGGGAGAATGGGACGGAAAGTGGGATGTGAGGACAAAAATGGGACTTTATTTACATCATCCCCTTCTTCATTAAAGTAAATACGAAGTGCTTTCTCTTGGGATGTGGAACAACAAAGTTTCTTTTTCTCAGAGGACCTCTTCCTGTGAGCGATATGCTGGAAATAACTCACGTGTCCTCAGGTGAGAGCCCTCTGGGACACATCCAGAGGAAGTGGGCTGTATGTTATCATACCAAGCCCTTCTCCAAATACTTTGTCTGAGAAGTTGACTTCTTCTGGAGGCAGAGTAGATGCTTTACAAAGTGCTATTTTTAAATTCTTCATATACTGTTGTGGCGTTATCCCAATGGGAGAGCACAGCAGACTCAGGAGAACAAGTGAAATAAATTTAGTTGAGCTGGACATCGCAACCCTAATATACTCTCTAAAGTGTGCATTGGTTCAAAGTTCAGGTAAAGATATAAATAAAGTTTTCTATGTTCCTTGCGGTCGTTTTATGTCCAGGCTGAAGTGCATCTATTTAGTTAAAAGCACAAGAAAAGGCCGGAGCCATTTTTCAAAAATTGATGACTGCCTTGCATAAATTATGCAAACTTTTGTCCTTGTGCCAAACAGTGCATCTACTGAATAATAAGTACAAGAGGGACTTGGGGATATGAGTATGCAGAATATGAAACACATGCCAATGTCCCCTGTCATCTGTGGCCAAATCAAGGAAAGGAGACAGGGCCACAGAACATAATGAAAGACAAATGTATGATAACAATGGACATAAATTGATTCCTTTTTCTTTTGTTTTTGATTTTTTTTTCTAATGGCTCGGCATTTCAACAGCCTGACTTTTTCAGCATTCTCAACCACAAATGCTCGAGCTGTCATATTGCTAACATCATCTGCAGGATTCGCATCAGTGGAAATCCTTTGCCCGGCATGTAAATTAACAATCCATTACTTTATTGTCATGTTTAGTGGCTTGGATCGCTGTTGGACATTTACAAGGATTCCATGTAAAGTATTTTTTTGCTGGAGATACTGCGGCTTGATAACTCAATGAATAAGGCCATTAAATGTTCCCACTGGGGACAACAGAGTTCAGATGGATTTTATAAGCAGCAATAGATGGGAATCTTGGAAATTGTGTTTTTCAATAGCCAATGACCATTCAATGAAATGAACAATGAAATGTGTCAGCTTTTTATATACGTAAAAGAAGCCAAAAACAATGTGAAGCTTAATGCCTTCAAAATTAATTAACAGCAGTGGTCGTATGACAGTAGTATTAATAGCAATATTACTAACAATATGACACTTTGATAAAAGGTTCCTCAATCAGACTCAATTCGGACTGCTGGCATGGACAACACAGCAGAAGGATAGTTGTTGGTGATTTGATATGCAAATGCAATTACCTTATTTGCTAATCATGTCCCTTGGCAAGACAAAGGCGTCCAATTTCAAGTGAATCCTATCACTTTTTTGTACCTGCAAGTAAAGAGCAGTACACTGTCGCTTCGTGAATGAAAGCTTCCCCTTGTCTGTCTGTTGTACATACTCTCTAGTGTCTGATTGTAGAGAGATTTTGAAAGGCCTTGAAAGCTTAAAGAAACACGTTCTTGTTCTTGCAGATTTTTCAGTACTACAAGCGACTGTATATTGTCTATTTGGGAATGGGCAGGTTTGTTCATGTACTGTGGGTATGGTATATTCTGGGGGCTAATTGTCCACCAAAAAAAAAACATTTTTGGAAATATATTACTCACTTTCTTGCTGAGAAGATTGAAACCAGTCATGTCTGTAAGGTTAATATGAAACTAGAGCAGCCAGTTAGCTTAGCTTAGCATAAAGACTGGAAACGATCAACCAGCTAGTCTAGTAATAAAATCCACCTACCAGCACCTCTAACACTCACTAATTAACATGAATCTCTTTCTGTAATCAGATATCTGTACCAAACAGGAGGGTGGTATCGATGAACTCATCTAACTCTCTACCAGGAAGCGAATGAGGTTATTTCCCCAAATTTTTCAACCTGTTCCTTTAAAATTACACATCTCAGTGGAAGAGTTGATTTAACGAATAAGGAATTTCTTGTGGGTTTTCAGTCAGTGCCTTGTTAATATGGACTGTATGATGACTGCACATTTGGTTGGAAAACATTCCCTCATCAGCCAGCTCATTGAATACTGAATGAATTTACTGGATGAATTGGTATGCATATTTTGCGTAGAGCATTTTGTTAGTTTCCTTTGTTTAATTCCACCGGCGATCGGTTTCACTGTGGAAGTGACGAGGGGAAATGGTTGATTGATTTATGGAAATTCATTCTGTGCATATGACATTTGTCAGGCTGTTACATCAATACTATACTGACAGCAACAATGACCACTCTAACATCTCTGAAAGATCCTACAAATACTAAAGCACACAAGAAAGTGCCCCACATGGGGAGATTTAATTATGTGGAAAAAGGGACTTCGACAGTGTGCATTTGCATTTGTCACTTCTCTGTAATTCAAGACAGGAATTCTTGTCTTAATTCCCTTAAAAAAAAAAAAAAGAAGAAAAGATGTGATCACAAAGTAAAGAGAGACTGACGGGCTTAAACACACACACACACACGAGCATACACACTCCTGCACACATCTGCTCGTCAGTGAGCCTGTTGGAAACTGTCACATGCCTGGCAGGTTCTGTAACTTGGGCAGATGGTACAGCACAATTAGGCCCACCGAATCTCTCAATCAATCTCCTGCATGCCATATGAGGAACCCGGTTCTCTGTTGCTGTTAAACCAACGTGCTTGTCCACTTTGTATTCCCAGCGCCTCGTTTGCAAATTGCCTTTATTCTCACATACTATAAACCATTTCTGCTGCCTTGCTGTTCCTGAAAAGTGCTTTTCTTTGTTGCTTTTGCAGTTCATATTTTCCTTGCTTTCCTTGTTTTCTGCAAGCTACAATACATATTTTTGTCATTTTCCACACACACTGTTCTTTTTCTCGCAATGTCCTCTTGATCCTTTTCACTTTGCAAAACACTTCCTACGACCCCCGTCCCAACCCCACCCCCTTCAACCGCCTCAGTTTTTCTCTACCCTTTTCTGCCTTCTCTCTTGGCTTGTTTAACCACTGGCCTGAATACAAGACTGTACTGTAGACAATAGGCGAGCGCAAGTGTTTCATTCACACCCAATTACTGTGAAAGGGATTTTTCTGGCCAGAAATTCACCGAGGAGCAGAATGAGAGTGTCACAGAGGAACAAGATATCCCTGGCGTTTCGCGTTCTGTCCCATGTTCCGCACACAAAAGAGAAGAAAAGCGATCCGGCGTATTCAACACCGGCGAGGGCCATTAGCCGGGGCTGCTTAAATAAGGATAGCTCTAACTGCGGCGCTAACAGAGACGGGAAACATCTGCTGCTCGCGCGGGGCCCTCGCTGGCCCTGAGGACTCTGCCTTTGATCAGCGGCCCTCGCAACCACCTTCCTACAAGAGCTCAGATGAAACAACCTCTCAGACACACAGGACGAGTGCGAGAGAAGCGCACTCACACTGACAGAAACGCAAGTGCAGAAAAACAAACAAGCAGGGCGAAGATTCACACCGACATGCAGTATCTGGACGCAACCACATTGATGCTACATATATTTGAAAATTGGAATATAATCTGAGAAATATTTTCTTTAAATTGTACAGCATCACTGGTCGACTCTTTCTGGGCAGAGAAAATTAAAGACGACTTCCCCTCTCCCCCATGAAAAAATATGACATATCCACATTTCCAGCAGAAACAAGCCAAACACCTCACTCAACAGTGGGCCAGACGCCACCTTTGGACTGCCAATCCCGCTGTTGTATTTCCCCCACCTGTGACGGGAAGATGATTCACTAGGCCTGCCAGACTGCATCTAGGGACCGTGTGTACTGGGGCGTACTCACTGCCAGCACAGACAGAGACGGAAAAAACACAACCTTCTGCACTGCACTGTGACCTGCAAATGCAGTTGATAAAATAATGTGGCCTGTGAGCAGATGTATCATACTCCACCTACTCCGGGTGTAACAATTCACCCATTCGAATCAAGGCATCGGGCCAAATGACTATGATATGGCAGACGGGAGCAAAACTGGGCCTTATACATGGGGAGAATGTTAAAATTGCTGTTGCGCCCCACATGAACACACCAGCTGCACCAGAAAAGCAATATGAGAATTATAGGTTAAATTGCTTTTTCGTTTGTTTGGTTTTTTTTTTAAAAGAGAGCATATATATGTAATTTTTAGGCTCTGTATTTTTAGCCGTGGAACCCACGCTCCACCTGTGCTGCCTCCCTCCCAGAATACACAAACAGCGCAGAGACAGTCTTTGTTTTGACGATACAAATGGAATACTCGATATAACCAGGCAAAACAGATTTCACGAGGAATTTACAGCTAGGCTACGCTCAGAACTCATTCAAACAACACGAACAACAGGGTGTATTTCTTTCCCTTTACTTGCATTATCTCCAGTCATACATTTCTCAAATTTTACTTTTACCCTGACTTTATGATCCAGATGGATATTTGAAAAAACTGTGCAACACACTGGAATGTGGTGATCGAGAAAGGCTTTTTCATGGTCTACAGCACACGATATACAGCTGAGCATTTCTCTCAATAGGGTATTTGATTAATAAAATTAGAAATGGTGCTAAAACATTCCGACAAACCTCAATTGAAAGGAATCTAATTAATGTAAAGAGTGAAGAGAGTTCAATTGTTTTGCAAAGGATTTCAATGGCAGTGGGTAGAATTACATTTATAATCTGTGCTTAATAAATTTTAGCATATCGCTAACTGTATTATACCATAGATCACATGACAAATAGGAATACAATTTATCCAGCTGGAGAAAACTACCTCGTGCCTTCAAATTATTCAAAATGAATGAAAAAAAAGATACTTTCACAGAGAAAAACTGGGAAGAAATGGAGAAAAAAAATTCTAGTGTGTAATTATAAAGGCCACACGAGTTCAAAAGTCTTAATGGAATGACTTGTTCATGCGCCAAATGATTTTTTTTCCTCCACTCTTGCTCTTCGCCATTTCCAGGTGTTCATTATTCTAACCATGGAGAACATCCTGAGGGTCGTGCCATGTTCTAATTCCTAATTAACTGCCCAGAACAGAGATCATGGTCACCAGTGACCCTGACCAGCGAACAGGACCGGTTGGGAGTCTCCAGGTATTACTCTTACTCAGGTTTGTAACCGCTGATTCCCAGTTTAACCCTCCCCCAGCATAGCTACTGTACCATGTGCCATGCAATTGCAAGAACTGGGCCATGCTTTTAGAAAGACAAACTAAAGCCCGCCGGAGGATACATGTTTTCAAGACATAGCACAACTGGAGACACCTGTGGACTTTGGGGCTTGTGGATAACCACAGTTAAAGATCCCGGTAGGATTCTGTTTGTTTTGCATGTGCCACCTATCTGTCAACCAGGAATAAAGAAGGGGCAAATACAACGAATGAATAATTCCCGACTTCATGGCTAATCTCGGTTAAAGCTGCGTACCTATCAGTGGCATGTTTTTGCACTGTCTCAGAGATTAGTCATGTGTACACTCGCAGTGCACATACATATTGGGGCATTACCAGCACTCGTAGGGAATACAAAAGCGGCAGCGGTGACTAAATGTCTATGTTTGCTTTGCAGAGATCATGCATGCCCTCCGTGTTACAACACGGGCCACCTGCAGTCTGGGAAATAGGTTTCTGGGGGGAATTAGAGGATTCTGATGAATGAACAAGACAGACATGAGTAACCCGGCCCAATATACTGCTTATCTACAAGCTTATGTTGCACAAAGGAGGCAGATAAGCTCAGACATGCCGGCAGAAAGAAGGAATGGAGAAATGAGTGGAAATGAGGCTGAGGGGGGTGAAGAAAACATACCCAGGTCAAGATCTACAGAAGTGCGGTCAGTTGCGACAGAGCCGGGATGCTTTGAATTGCCGAAGAACAGTTAACCATTGACTAGTGGGACTAGTCAAGCTACGCAGCACAGGATCCATGTCATCCATGGCGATTCTATTCCACTGACCATGAAAACACAGCATAAAGTCATTATCAAGGCCTGCCCTGGGCAGTGAATGCAACACTAACCAATGAGAAAGAAAGGCATTGTGGTCGGTCTTAGAGGACAGGTGATATTATGTTGGTGTGTGTTAGTCTGTGCGTGTGTGCATATGTGCGTGTATGGATACGATTATCCTGTCTATTCGTATTGTCTTTGAGGTAGGTGGTCTGGATGGCAGCAACTATTAATCTGTGACGGTGAAGGAAGGACACAAACATTCCATGGCCTTTGTTTTGTACAGTTTCTACTCATTAACTTTATTAACTTTGACTGAGCGTGTATAATAAATTTACCCGTACTATGTATAGGCTTTTGGAACAATTTTGTACAAAAGAATAGTTAGACTGATTTCATATTCATGCCATTTCCAAAAAGTTTAAAGCGCATGTGTGTAGATTTTTGGATGGATTAGTGTTTAAAGTATTTTTATCATCATTGCAGAAATGTGTTTGATGAATCAACATAAAATGATTCTGCAACATATTTGAAAATCAATTAATTGTTTAAGTCAAGTAGCAAGAACGCAACAACTGATGGATCCACCTTCTAAACGTATTTCCACTATTTTCTGATGTTTTATTGACTGAATGATTAATCAGACAATCAAAGAAATAAGCTGTTGTATAATAGCTCATTCATGCATTACAAAATGTGCCCGGGAGCAGTCCGATGTTTCTTGAAGACCATCACAGCCTGGACATCTGTGCTGAAATCAGTCTGTGACGAAATGACATTTTTCATGTAGCGACAAAATTGAAACGCTTCTCCGATTTTTGATCAGTGTTTGGAATTGCCTGCTCAATGAACATCCACACAACCCTGTTTGAGCACTTCACAATAAGCCACAAGTGACAAAATTGAACTTCACTTGTCAAGTACCATAATTCCATCCCTGGTGTATATTACGCAATCATCCACGGCGCCAGGAAACAAATCCCATTGACTTGATTCCTATTTAATTATTCTACTTGAAAATCCTTTCTGCTCTCTCTTTTCTCTGAACCTGAGGGGGGGAAAAAGAAAGAAATCGTTTTACGCATTAAAAAAAAAATCTCCACCTATTGGAGAATTGCATTCCTTCCAGATTGTCAGATTCCATTCACGAGAACCCACCTTCAACACTTATTTTATTTAAACCTGAACAAATGTGGCACACAACACAATGGGGTTTCACTGAGGTAAAATAATTGCCTAAATACAGTGTGACAGGGGAGGTTGATTCATTCTGGAGAAAACGCTGCCTGTTGAGAAAAAGTGTTGACAGAGTAGCAAGAGACAGTAAAATGGAAGGAGAAGGAATGAGGAGAGGCATAGAAAGGGGCAGTGTACAGTTTCCATCACCAAACAAAACACTGCATATTTCTTTGAAAGACTAAGTGTTAAGTTAGGCTACTCTACAAGCTGTCAATAGCGACGTTCGTCATAGGGCCGGCCGCAGTCTATATATTGATTAAACCATCCATCACTTAAACTCTACAAGACATTATTTCTAATTAAAAAGTAACTCATAAATTTTAGGCTTTATTGCCAGGCTGGGGCTGTAAATAAAATTCAAGGGAGGGCAGAAACAGATTGCAGCCCCTGTCCATGGTTTAGAGCCACCGTAAAAAGGACAGACGGGTGGGATGGCACCTTTGGGATCCTCACATCCAGACCGCCGGGCTGACAGCAGGGAGGTGCTCTGCTTCATCCCGGATAAACAGATGCAAATCAATAATTTCTCTGGCTGTGTTTTTATAAGACAGGCGCTTCCCCTCAGAGGGGCTAAGGAGCAGGCCATGCATATGGAGAACAAATATGTAAATTAAATTTTCATAAACCACTTGGGAATATGTGAAAGGAACAGCGGCCGGTGTACTTGAAAATGATGTATAATCATAAGGGGTTATGAAAGTGTATGAAAGCGCTCCATCACACAACTGGGTTGGCTGGTAGGCTGGCACTGACAACAAGCTCCTATTATCCATCTGTGTCTCCATTTTCCTCTGCTAAACAACAATTTTTGCTGCCAAATATGCAGTCGCAGGACATTATTTAATGATCCCCGTTGATAAAGAGGCCATTAGTACACCTACACTGTAGCCAAAGCTCTGACGTTGGACAGGCAAACACAGAGCACACTCAGTCATAGCAGAGGACACTTCACGTTTGACAACTTCTGATTACCTCAGCGTGTACGCCGGTTGTAAGGCGATGAACTCCCCTGACAGCCAGTTGCAGAGTGTTGGTTATTTTTTGACGGGCACAGAGGGATGTCTGATTTCACAGGTACTAGCCATAGGGAGGGAGGAAATGGAAGGAATCGGGGGAAGAAAATGAAGAAAATGCACGTCACGGTCTCCGCAGCCTCCACTGCCAACAAAAGAAAGCGTGTGCAATCATTATTCATCTGTCTACCTTTTCCTCTCCGGGGCCGATTTTTTTTTCCCGCACCTGCCAGAACGGGAGCAGCCCCGACCACACAAGCGCCTCCTGACTGCGACTTGATAATGATGGAAAAGGCCGGGGAATCATATTTGGTTTAACTGATAGCCAGACAGGTTCTTTGCCAAAGTGAGGAAAGTGGCCGTGGTCTTGGTGAGAGACAGAAAGAGAGAATCACCCTCCGGGGGGAAGCGAGAACTAATGAGTGAGCTAAAAAGGACAAGATGGAGTGATCCTCTATAAAAAGACCAGCAGTAATCTCCTCCTCGCCTCCCTCTCCTCTCCCCTTAATGTCCTAAGAGATCTTGGCTCCTCCGTAAAGCCCACTGCCTCCACACATCACACGGAGCTGATTAGAGCTGCACACCTTGCTGGAGCTGAAGCTTTGGACAGGGTGCAGCCCAAGTTCAAGGGAGACTCAGTGTTACAAAAACCAAAGAGGAAAAACGCTTCAAGGTAGTGGACATCTCTCTGGGCTGTATACATTTGAACAGCTTCCACTAAATCAGCATGGGGCTGCAAAGACCAACTTCAGTATCCACTTACCATATCTATAACCCAATGCCTTGGAGCTCAAATAACATCAGTGTCTTTCAAATTAGAGCCAGTGTGCTGCTTTGGATTCTTCTGTCATGTCAGATGATATCAGCATAGCCCCAGAGGTGCGAGCGGCGCTTGAATCTAATCGTCATCAACAGATCGTCCTGTTCGCTCGCATTAGCATAAATGGTCACAGCGAGGAGGGGGGGGGGCAGCAGAAGAAGAAGATACAGTGGGAGGGGAAGGAGAGGAAGAGTTGGCAGAAGATGATGGAGAGAGACCACGGAGCTGCTGTGCGAGCCTGCTGTCAAGGGTGTTGTTTTATTAAGACACCCAAACTGTCAGGGCAGGTATCAGGAGAGGAGCTGGGCACAAGACGAGACACTTGTGCTTACATCCCAGTAAACCCTTCTCACACTGAAATAGCTCCATCCAAATTTGCCGGTCTCTCTGTCAGACTCGGAGGGTTGGGGTGGGTGGCGGGGGCACGATCGTTGAAGGGACTCTTACCTCTAGCAATCAAGGCAAGTGAGACGTTCACCTGAGTGGCCCTCTGAGACTGAGGAGGTGGTTTGTGACAGGCAATAACAGCGTGGGTTTGTGTGTGTGAGAGACAGATTGGGAGAGGGAAAAACTACAAGTTGTTCCAAAAGTGTGTTTTTCTGGAAACCCCTCCACTCAACCGATGCTATAGGAATTGCAGTGGCTTCTTGGGGTATGCTTTCAACAAACAAGATAAAGCATGTATACAAACATTGAACATTAGAGGTGCTAGCAGGCAGGGGTTTTTTTTACATTTGGACCAGGTTTGTTGTTTCGCTCTGTTGCAGTGTTTCAGCGGAGCTAACCAAACGAGCCGCTGCCTCGAGCTTCATACGGAACAAATTCCGATCTTGTCCAACTCTTGGGGCAAAAAAAAAAGGCCATTTCCCAAAATGTCAACCTATTCCTTTAACCTCCTTTAACTTTTAAATTAACTGTAGCTAAACTATTGATTTTTACACTTGTGTGAATGTGTGAAAACCCCTCTTAGCACTGTTAGGTCCATTAATATTCCTTCGTGAGATACACAATTTGCAGGTCTTAAAAATGCATGGATACAAATTCACAGTTGAAGAAAAGGTGCTTTAACCACAATAAAGCAGTTCCAGAGAGCGATGCATGGCGACTGAATGCATAAATATTGTATTGGAAGAGGTGGAGGGGACGGACATACACAGTGTCCCCGCTAACACATTTCCTATATGTACACACATATGCTAAACAAGTGACCACCATACACACATATATCTCCTACAGAAGTCAACAGCACTGTGAATAATTTAAGTTTACAGCTGCCTTTACCTTTACTTTTTTCAAATAAAGGCACCCACACTCACATGGCTTAAATAATACTACTCATTACATATATGAATGTAAGTAAATTTGTTTCAGGTTAAAATCAGCGATACTCAATACAATGATTTGGGAAATTTGGCAGATAGACACATGTTTCTGCAAAATATTCATCATTCAACCCCAGTTTACAAGGATGTGAATGAAGATGAGATGACTAAGTGACATTTTCATGCAGCTGCAGGAGTGTTCCCACTCGAACTCTCCGCCTGTTGGGACAAAATGACCACAAACATGTCTGAGCAAATACATTTCCAGAAGGTTGCTGTTGTCAAGACGACACCAATTTACACGGGGGGTCAACAAATTTGTCATTATCAGCCATGCACTACATCAAGCAATGTGTGCCTTTTAAATGATGCGATCGTTTAGAGGGTTTCAACGCTCAGCCCGGTATCCCTGAGCCAGGTTGCTTTGGTGGCGACCGTAGTTGCCCAAGTAACAGGACACGACAACAAAGACGTGCAAAGTCAACTATCTCTGGACAGGACTCAAATTCAAGAACACTGCTGATGCCAGCCAAAAGGATTTCACTCCTTTTCCATTCAAATGACCTGTTTTGCATCATTTCGAGAAGTCCGGGCAGGATTGCACTATGAAAACAAATGGCAGGGCTTTAAGATAACAGAACCAAAACTTGGCAGGGCTAATGTCATCACAGGCCATTATGGTCAGACTAACTTGAATGGCTGATGCTATGGGCAACCGTGTTGGGTATGCAAAGCATTGTGGGAGGGTGCGGAGGTTCATACTCCCCAACAAGGCCTAAGAGCTTTGTAGTTGAACAGGTTTCCAGATTTCCAAATGTAAAGAGCTTGCCTAAATCTCTTACTGTCTAACCTTGTAATCTGTCTCATTACAAAATATTGTTCTTGTAAGTTAAGGTTTTTCCACTTCCTCAGCCCGAACAACATCTCCCAGAAGTTGATTCGACGTAATCCAAAGTGACGACAAATTAGGCAAAAAGTAGGTGCATCAGATGAAGGTTGTAATTCCGTGTCAGGTTGCATTAGGACATTTATCATCAAAGTAATCCCCACCTTTTAATTCATTTGACATCTTTCAGCACTAATACAGTATCTGATTTCTGAGGAGCACCAGCACATAGTCACACAGCGTGTCATCTGCAGGAAAGCAGCGGGTTGCAGGACAAGTTTGCTGAAATGTGTTTCTACACAGAATGGAGACCAAGGCTATTATGTCTGTACCAGACTTGCGCTTCATATCTAAAGAGCACGAGCCAGCGGCACGCATAACAGCCGCCTGCTGCTCTCAATGTTATTCAAATGACAGCACAATTCTATTTTCACCTTGCCACTAATGTGACCATTCCTACTATGTCAGCAACATTTATCCGTCCTTTCTTTTGTGCCGGATATGCTAGCGAAGTGGCAAATTAATTCTAAAAAATGGGATTATCCTGGAATGTGCGCGTTGTTGTTGGGATTGAGTTCAAATGTAGTTCCCCATTATTCTCCTCTGAAATCTTCCATCCCATCAAATCTCATGAAACAGTCTCATGGAGAATATGGGGCCCTGAGGCCTCATCAAAAAGGTGATATGACTCAGTCTTCCAAAGTTTTATCGTTTAATCTTATTCAATGAGTGTAAACTACGACAAAAACATCGACGGGGGCCTGAAAAGCGATGTAAACAATGTACGCACAAAAATATGCACTACCGCAGGGAAGTTTTTCAGAAAGGAGGAAAGAAGAGGAGGCTGCATTGAGTTGGATGAAGGGGAAATGGGTTAGATGGATGTAGCAGGGCATGTTTGTGTGTGTAGGTGTGTGCGTGTGTGTGGGAGGAGGAGGAGGAGGAGGAGGAGGAGGAGGATGGACGTCGGCAGGCAAACCTATCATCCACGGAGCCCACCAGTAAACTCTGGAGGGCAAACAATCTCCCTAATTGAATTCAATCCAGGCTCACCACAGGAGGCACGGAGGCTGGTTGCTCCATTAACTATGGAGAGGGTTGGTGGAGGTGGCGGTGGCGGTGGCGGAGGGAAGTGTGCGCGAATCAATGGGATGAGGAGGGGGAGGGCTTTAGCTGGCACGACAAGTGAGCGAGGAAAGGGAAAGAAGATAAGTACAAGAAGCAGAGAGCAAACACAGGGTTGCAGAAGACAACAATGACAAACAGACAGAGAGAGGAAAAACAGCTTGGTGCGTGAAGGTTTTGGTGGTTATGGGGCGGCGGGGGGGGGTGCAAGGAGCAAGAGACTAGAGGCGAAGAGAAATGGAAGCCAGCTGCGCTTTTGCATGATTACAGCGAAAACATCATTTGCATCAGGGGATGGAATCCAAACATGCTCGGTGGATTCGTATGGTTACCGACCAAAAAAAGCCCTCTTTGTCGCTGGCGGCAGAAATTAAAGGCGTACCGGTGATGTCCCACAGATTTGCATATGAAGATTAGTACCTATCATGAATCATTTTCATAACCATCATATTGCACACAAAGAACAAGCCCAATTGGCCTACATGAATGCTCTTCATGGGCTGCTTGTGGTGCACTTGATCTGGGATCTATTGTGTATTCATGACATGTAATGGCACATTTTCAGCCCGCTTTGTGGGGTCCGACGCGCTCAGAAATGATAATACAACTGCACAGTACCTTGGTGTGAGAAGGAGTGCGATCCTTGAGTGTTCTCCTCACAAATCCTGTATGTCACAAAATTCCAGAGAATAAAACCATGTTCCGCCCTGTGAGGAAACAGAGAGAGGAAGCAGGTTAGGACATGGAACAGAATAGTCTTGAGTCAGTAAAACATGGCTTATTCTTTGACTTATTCTTTTAAAACAGGTGCCAGGGGACATAATTAAAAAGTCCAGCAGGAGAAACTTTTATTGTCTGCCAACATGACTTTAAATCACCGCTAACTGCACATCCAGGACGTGGATTTACTTTAAAAAAAAGAAAAAGAAAAAGAAAGAAAAACCTGAAAATAATTACTTTTCAATGCCAGAAGTGCTAATCTGTCACAGTCATCACACACAGACTCTATATTTTGGTCTCTTCTGGGTCGACCATCATTAAGTTGCATCTTCATAAATTTTTCAGCTGTTGTCTGGTGCCCACACTGGTGATTGCTGCTGTATGAAGAGCTATTCAGGTCACATCAGATTTTAATGGCTGATTTATTAGGGCCCAACAGGGGCTTGTTGATGGGCTGCAGGACAAAGAGCCTGTTTTAAACTGCATTAACACTCCGCAGTAAATATTCCATACAGCATTAGCATTTTGATGACTGCTTCCCCCAGTCACCTTTTGCACCGCCTCGTTTTCCCCTCGCACACATTTTGCTCTCCTGCTCTGCCTCGTCGCATTTGTATCAATCTGCCTTTCGCACGCGCTGCTTTCTCCCTTTCAGCCTTCCCGTCAGTCTGCTCATTAAGTTTTTCACTCTTCAGGCTCACTATAAACCTTTGTTGGGCTGATACCAGCATGCGCGGGTGAAGTGGTTACATTTAATTATGGCTGAATTAATGAGTGACATGAACAGTTTCACAGAGGTAAATTCAAATTGTATTCAGTGGAATTGAAAAACTTGTTTCCTCTTCACCCTCAGCGCTGAAAAACATGTCTCCTTACTCCCTTTTGTTATTGTGATGCAAACTATCTTTACGTGATTCCTAATTAAATCTCACCTGCAATCATAAAAGTGATGAGCACCAAAGCTTCTGTAATTGAGGTGTCTATAGCAGGTTAAGGTCTTGAATAATAAGCCAAAATGAAAAAGGATTAATCAGTAGCACTGTGTTTACGATGCAAATTAGGTAGATATTGGATTACACTAAATTAAAAAACACTTTTTTTATGCCTAACCTATCTGGGTTGTCTGTCACATGTCACCATGTCTATTCATACCGCTGGCACATGCTTTAAAAGTCATAAACAAAGCCCAGAAATATAAAGTCTGATGACAGTTTGCAGCTATCACCAGGTTTAAGGTTTTGCCGCAAAGTGTTACTGACCAAAAGACATACAGAGTAAAACGGTTCTTCTTATCCCATTGTGCAGAGATGCTACAAAGGAAAGAAAAAAAAATCTCAACTATATTGCCAAACTTCCAAATATCATCTGGGCACAATGGCCGACTGATCTTGGCTTCCGAACAAGTGCCGGGGACGTGCTGCATCAAATCTGCTGTTCATTATGTTTGATCAAATTTGAGACTTTGGCGGAGAAAGCAGATGCCGTAGGTCAATTCAGCTGAACCGCTAAAGCTAGTTTGGTCAACGGAGCATCTGCCAGTCATTTAGCAGGCCTGGAAGTGTTTGGAAAGGAACACAATCACACGATATTGCAACAATCCTGACCACAAACTGCTGCACAAGAGGAGAGACCGATTTCACAGACAACAGAAAATAAAAATTACATTCCGGACAGTTTAATTGTCCGTAGTTGGCTTTCATCATCAGCTTACACTGGATCCAGACCCCGTTTACAGCAATTACAGCAATTGTACAAATCTTTAATTTTTACACATTTACCTCTCATAAAACCCTTATTCACTGCGCCTCTCCCTGATCTCCCTCAGTGAGCAGAAACACCGTCAGAGCGCAATTCAAACCGGCTCTCTTCTAATCATCTGTGTTCAGGTACTGGCAGTAGTTGAGAACTGAAGCCTCCAAAATATCTTCAAAGGGTTTTGGACCAGAGAAATGTACACCAGGCAGTTCCAGGTACTCAAGGCAGTCTTGTACCATTACTACTAGGATGCTCATTCCAAAGATATGCAACTCTATTGAAGTACTAGCCCGGATGACCCAATGTGACACAGGCAGAGATAGCTACTTATTAATGCCAGGGTGCTCATTAATGAAAGCATAGCTGTAGAGTTACTCAGGACTCTGTTGAGTTTGTACTCCGATACCACATAACTGGCATTTGGGCTGAACTTAACTCAAGTAAAATGTCTAACTGCAATTTTTCTGAGCCAGAAATGATTAAATTACTTTCAATGAATTGAGAGACTAATGCATGAATAAAATCAGATAAAGTAAAATAAACAAATAATTATATGTATATAATATTACTTTATCCAGTCAAATTAGAAGTAAACTAGTTTTCTACGTGAAAACCTGCCAAATTTAGCCCACATCTATTTGCTGAGTACTTGACATTACTTAAAAACAAAGAAGAGAGAATGGTTTTCATGTGCTTGGAAAACCATTCCAAGATGAAAACTGACAGTAGGATTTCGGTTTTACATCATGTTTTCATCTTTTCACCTGCTTGTAAGGATATTAGAGAGAGCAGAAAATGATGTGAAAGAGTTCTGTTGGACTGCCAAGTGAGCCAGCCAGGATCACTTGATAGCTGTAACTGAATGATTCTCCATTGCAGAAAAAAACCAAGAGGAGGAACTGCTCGTAACTTTATGGCCGTAACACACAAAATGTTCCTTAGAAGGTAGTTTTTGGACCTTTTCTGGGTCACATTATCTACTGTACTCTGTGTTTCAGTTCCCATGGTGAAAGGAGTGTTTTCTTAATTACAAAGTGATGAAACACAGGCTGACTATCCTACTTTCACTGCCTTGAACTTACACCCAAATTTGATTTCACACCCCCGAAGTGATTCATTGAAGCACAGTGTGCTGGACATCGCTGCTGAGTGTGGTCACGAGTGCAACAGACCATATTCCTGACCACGCCCGGCAGTAATGTTGGGTGTAACAAGGCTTTTCTGCCATGAAGGATGTAGAGTTTCATCTTTCCTTATAATGTTCATTTCAACATAACTAAATAAAGCATTAAAACACGGTGAACAAAGGGGGGTATCATGGTTTCACACAATCTGCTGTGTAATAACAATCTTAAAGCTGACTAGAATTCCCTTCAAAGCGCACAATTAAATTAGGTGACCTTCCTGTCTCAATCAGCTTACAAAGTCTCCAGTGATGCTGATGAACTGTTTGAATTCATCAAAGATCTCGGAGCTGGCCACTGTGGACTGCGCGTCATTCATGTACATATATAAATAAGTATAGAAAACGCTCGGATGAAAGCACAATATGTTTAATCTGAACAAGCACTTACATGCCTAACAAAAGCATGCGAAATAATCAAGGATTTTCCTGAGTGCTTTTCTTCCCAAACTACTTACAGGTAAAAGGAAAGGTAAAAAAAAGAAAAAAGGAGCACAAGCATCAGGGTGACAAAGCTCTCCTGAAGAGTGAAAGTGAGAAAGTGAAAGTAAACCAGCAATCAAATTAAACACTTAATACAGCTGCTTTTCACATTAAAAGGAAGGTAACAAAAGGCAAAAAACAAGACCAAATCCACAATGAACACCATCATTTTTTTTTTGTTTGTTTTAGCTGCACTCGCCCTCTGCTACTCTGCAGCCTGTGTTGATTGGGCAGCTGTTGGGTACCTCACCCTCGGGCTTCATGCTGTTTCAAGGTAGACAACTAATCATGATGAATTGTACAGGGGCGTGAATTTGACCAGCTGAATAGGGCACGGTTAACAATACATTTCCTGCCTCAAGGCGAAAAGTTGCATAGTTTTAGGGCATCCCTGAAATACATTAGCCAGCTTATCATTTGCGTGTCAACAAGAAAAAAAAACTGCCATCAGGAGACAAAAGAACATACAGCGGGAGAAAGGAGTGGACGCATGCAGCCGCTGTATGACTGATCCAAGTCGACAGCCTGTGGTGTGTCTCTATAAAAGCATTTACTGAGGCACGGCACCGTGGCCTGCCGAAAGCTCATCAAAGAGTGGCTTATTTTATCAGCCAAGTGGAAAATGTGCTGAGAAAGAGAGAGAGGGGCAATAGTGAGGAAGTCAGCGAGAGTAACTAAGCTATTGTGCCCATCGCTGACCCAAACACCCGCGTTACAGTAGTTGCGGCTGCTCACAACAAAAGCCCTAATCGGCGGAGTGGGGCTTTAAATTAAACGACCCTGTGGTTGTGACACTGTAACTGACAAGCCGTCCTGTGCATGCCGAGGCCGAAGGCAAAGGAGATACGGCTAATGAACAGAAAATGTATTGAAATGGTGGCATCTGTTACAGGTAGAGTCAGCCTTGAGTCACCGACACACTCCTGTGTGTCAAGTGTGCAATATTGCACTGTTGGTACTTATTCGACTACTTGCAGCTATTTCATAGATTATACAGACTTTCAAATGAGCTCCTCGCAGAGACAGGAATAACCAGGCGCCATAAAGATTTATTTTGCACCCTCAGGTAAACCGCACTTCTAGTATAACATACCATGACTTTCACCAAATGTAACTATTACACCCCTCAAACGGTGAGAAAAAGTCTGCATATATTAAGTGTTTTACTCCCAGCGACACCATGAAAACGTAAAGGCAACGGAGAACAATTCATCACTGCATCAAAGTGTGAAATACACACCAGCCCTCTGTTGATGAAACATAAATTGGACAAATGACGTTGCGATGCTATTATCAGTTAAGTAATCATCGCCAGTCAGCGACTGCACATTCGGAAAGGAGGGAAAGCCAACCAACTTAAGTCAATGGGCAGCATTTATAATGCATGGGCTGCATCCATACCCCCAAGGGTCACATTAAATTCAGGCAAGCTGATAACAATTGACTGAGGTTGCTGGCAACTGCAGAAAGATAATGTATATTTACATGTCTGCTCTCTCATCCTTTAGCCTCACACTAATTCTCTGCCTCGTCGTCTTCTCAGTATCCACTTGTCTCGTTGTGGACTCTTTCTCTCTCTTCTTTTTCTCATATTTCTTCTCCCTTCATCTATCATCATCTTTATGTTTTTCCATTAGTCCCCATTTCTCTCTCACACTCTGTGTTGGCATACCAATGAGAAGAGGTGATGGGGGATGTACAACAGCAAACACTACAGCTCTTCCCCTGAAGACTTCCTTGTACACAGGCCCTAATTGGCCTTAATTGGAAAGGGATGAACCTTGGGATATGAGTCTGTAGGTTACTACTGTATGCATGACTGTCTTCTTGTTTGTGTCCATCTGTCTGTGTCTGTGGAAACATACAAAAGATAGGGGTGAGGAACACAAACAGCCTCTAGAATAATGCATTCAGCTAAAGTGGTACCCAACACCTCCGTTTTAAATTTTCATTCGTGGGTGTATGCAAGTTCGTGTGGTTGAATATTTATGCAAATACCATGTTTTTGTAGTCCTCGGGCACTGGATTTCTTCTTAAGCCCAAACGAGATTTATGTTATCGCATCATCTCATCACCAATCCCAGCTCAGAGACGACTCTTAAAAAGCTTTATGTGTGCGGTGCCCGATGCTAAATGCATGAAATGCATTGTCAAAAATAAGCTGTCAAAATGCCATCCATTCACATGGGCATTTCCCCCTCTCATGGGGCCACGGAGCTGTTTACCTTAGCAGGGGAATATCATTATGATAATCACGCTTGTCATACATACATATTCCCACCACGATGACCAACCTTGCAGCAGAACATAAAAGTCAATAGAGGGGAAAATTGTATGGGTGACACTTGTGGGACTTGACACCATAGGTCCTTCACGAGGGTGCACGTAATGTGCATGAACAATCAACCGTTTAGCATTTTTCTGTGATGGTGATGCCACGCGAAGAGGCACATTTGTTCTGTGGCAGGTTACCGGCCAAGGCCACAGTGAGACGCTCAGAGGGACAGAGGATGTACTTGACATGAGCGCTACAAGACATCAAAAAAAGGATTACCTTCAAGGGCCATTAGTTATATAGTGCTCTCAAAATGAGTACAGCCACTCAAAATAATGTCTTTTTGAAACCAGGGTTGCAACTATAGGCATTTTTGATCAACATTTTCCTGATAAATCGAGCAGTTGTTTGGTTTGTTAAAATGTCATAAAATAAGGACAAATGGCAACTTAAAGTTCTCAGAGCACAAGGTGAAATCTTAAAACTGCCATTTTTTTAGCAAAAAAAACAGTTAAAAACTCAAAATTTGGTTCAGAGTGATATAAAAGACAGATAAAAACTATAAATTCTCAAATTGAAGAAACTGCAACCTATTCAAAGTGATTTAGAACTGCAATGAACAATTATTTTCATTATCGATTAATGTTCCAGTTATTTTTTCAAACAATGGGTGGATCGTTTGGTGTATAAAATGTCATGAAATAATTGAAAATTTTGAAGTTGAAGTCGTCATTGGAAATTTCCACTTTCCAATGACAACTTCAAATGTCATGTTTTGCCTGACCTATGGTCCACAAACAAATATTCACATTTGAGAAATTGTAACCAGAGCATTTTTTGGCAAATGACTTGACCATGACCAAAATTGTTGCCGTTTGATTTTGTTTCACTCATTCCAGCACTAATGTAAACGACACTCATTTGCTACATGCAAGGAAAGGACACTGTGTCCCCCAGGAGTTCCCCTCTCAACGCAAAAACAGAAAACCTGCAACTGATTGAGGCACTGGATCGAGTTACAGGTAGTTTACTTCTGAATCCTGTTTCCATGTGCAAGCGTGTGCACTTAAACCAACCGCCTGTGCCCTTGCCCTCCCCACCCTGACAAATATGGAATTTGACCCTTTCTGAATTCTGAAGTCGACCTACACACTGAATATAACCTTTGCATAGGCAAGGGGATTGAGGTGTGTTTCCAATAAAGACAAGACTCTGAGTGTGTGTGTGTGTTGCAGTGTGCGAAAGGGCATGTATGCATGCTCTGTGTTTATGTGAAATTCAATTGTGTATGTCTCTGTGTATTCATGTCTGTGTCTTTACAGAGGTCTGCATAACCACATGTTTATTTGTCCATATGTGGCTGCTTTTAGGTGTGTGTATGTGTGTTTGTATGGGTGTGCAAGGGTTCAATAACCATGTGTGCAGCAGGGGGGCTCTGGAGTGTCTCAGTACCCAAGGCGCCAAGGACATGGCTTGACAGGTGTGTGTGGAGGACCTAGTGGTCTGCAGAGCGGCAGCGGGCAGCAGCACAATGTGCCCATTCAGGCCTAGAAGGAGACAACCGAGATATCGCAGGACCCCTGTGAGGAGGGGGGCGGTCATCTGGGGGCATGTCAACTTTTCACTGTGACTACAAAGACAGACATAACTATAACCGCATCAGCACAATAATGGGCTGTGGGACCCCATGCTGGGTAGCTGTCCACTGGTTCGTGACGGATTTAGGACAGATTCTGCTGAGATATCTTTGACTACTGAGGACAAAAATTAGATTTAATGTGGGACTGCTGGTCTCAAAGGTGAAGAGTTGAGAACCACCGTGACTTTATATTGGCTAAGAGCGGAAACTCTTGGACGACTTGTCAGAATAAATTATTATGTTTTAAGTTTTATACTCGACCCCATAGCAGAGCACAGTCTGCTTTTTGCATTTATCCACAATACGTGCCAAATCTGTCAAGAGAAAGCAAGAAATTAAAAGGTGAAAAAAAACTTCACTGGTCATTCTGTAAAAATTAAAAATTCCAAAAACAAATGTAATTGGTCTGAATAATTTCCAATTTGGTATTCATTCCCCGTTTACAAGAATGAACAAAGTGACCATTCAAGTGGTAAAAGTTTTTATTATCTGTGAAATTAATAATGGGTGGAGGTGCGGGGGTCTAGCAATTGGAGTAATTTAACTACTAAGTCATTTGCACAGTCACTGAATTATTTCTAATCCAGCCCTGTGCATACCAATGTACACACAAGTATACTCAGACACTCAGTTTTAGCTAGAACCAAAGGAACATGACAAATCATTGTGATACACAAGCTAATGGCAGCATGTGACAGAAATGGCCAGTGTCTGGAAGAATTACATGGCCGCGTGGTACATACGTCCTTAACGCACATCTGACGAGAGCTTTTAAAACACATACAATGCCACCGGCGCTGCTATCCATGCAGAAAATTAGACAGCCATCCTTCAGCTCTGACATAAATCTGTGGGGTAGCAACACGCATCAGAGAGCAATATAGTATGGAAGGAGTCTCTGCTGAAACCGAAAAGTAATTGAATCGAGGATGAATATAGACAGGGTGGGATGAGAGAAGAAGGAAAACATGTCGCATGAATTTGATGCTCTGCGAAGGAATGCTTTCAGGAAATATGCATGAAGGACAAGTCTGCTCAAAAGGAATCAGCAACAAATTACCACAGAACAAAAAAAAACTGCTGAAAAACGTGAAGTAATCTGGAAAGTTGTGTTGTTGCCCTTGATGGCGAGGCAAGAAGCCTTGGCGGTTCATCCACGCCTTTTCTGTAAGATTTCCTCCGTGCTACAACATATCCAACAAGAGCAAGATAACCTTAACCTACATACGTTGTTACCTTATACTACAGAGCAGAGGTCTCTGCAGCAGCAACCCCTCAGTCCCAAGGCTATCTGCCCACTAAATCACATTTGTAGAGTCATATTAAACAAGGTGCCCTGAGGAGAGTAAAAGCCCAGCAAAGAATGATAGGCATCTTTCTATCACTGAAAACCTGCACTGCATTATTCCATGCTAGTGGCTGATGTGATAGAATTCGGCAATCGACTGCTTCAATGTTATAATATGGACTGAGGGAACGTGTTCAATTCTTCTTGGCCACAGCGAGAGATAAGGGCCATGTTCTCATCAGGCCACCTGCAATGAGCAGATGTGACTGAGTTGAACGGATGGGAAAAAGACACAGCGGCTAGCTTCGCTAATGCACGGTCACATTGTGAGGATAAAAGATGTGCTTATGCTGAAAATTACAAGAAAAGGCGATAAAAAGAAAAAGACATGAAATGCGCGGATGTTCCACAGCCGGTGTATTTGCTGACAGTATAGAAGGATTACTGACGTTCTTGTAGGCAGTATGGTTGGTCTAATTTCACTCCTTTTACCATTCTGTTTAAGTATTCTGATCAGTGTGAACTGGATTACAAATTGTCAGGTGACTTGCTAAAATGACTACTGAATTTGGTATCAGTGACCAGAGGATTTAAAGCGATCTCTCCAACCTCCTTGCTTTATACCTGTTATGGTCTGGCTAGTTTGTTTTTGTTAGGCCATGTAGGAATCAGGTAGGGGGAGTCAGATTTAATTTTAACAGGGCATAATACTTCATTCCAGCTATCCAGTGGAGGTAACAGTATAGTGGGGCACCAAATGGCAAACCGTTCCTCAAGTCTCAGAAGCTATATATGGTGACAGTCAGTATATTTTCTGGTTTCTGTTACTTGGGTCACGTATAGGTCGGGAATGAGACTCTAGAATGAGGTACGGAGGTCACGAGATTGGTTCAGCATATTTTGCATGCCATTAAAATTGTATATGGGTAATGGGTACGAAAACAAACTGCCAGTGCATGGTAACAGACACAAGGAGACAGATGGCTGCCGGAGTGGGGTTTCTTATGCATGACGAATTGCCGCATCTGCTGGTGTGACTCTGCAAAGCACGCGGTCAGGGGAAGTTCTCAAGAAAACAGGAGGAAGCGTCATCTGAAAACAAGCAAACAAAGGCCAGGCTGTCATCTGTTTCCAAAGTAACTGATCTTTTTATAGGCCTGGGTCATCTGCAGTAGGCAAGTCAGGCAGGAATCCTGCGGGTACCCGAGGGCAGTCAAGGTGGCAGTCACTCTCCCGATACCCAGGTGAGGTGACATTCTGCCAAAATAAAGGCTTAAGATTACTGGAAACAGCACCTGAAATGGGCAGAAATCCTACGGGGAAAGCTTTAGAAAGAGCTCAAAGGAACAGGCCTTGCCACACCTTGTCATCCAAGTTACAAAAATCCACACCGCAGGTTGGTCAAAGTTAGTCAGATGTCAAAACAGATCACAAAAACCATCAAAACTCGATCAAGGTAAAGTGCTTGTGTGGCCTCTTTCCAGACCTGCCTTGGTTCCTTTTCAATTCTATGGCATTTCCTAATTAGATGAGAAGGATGGTTTGATGTACATGCTCTCATTGTATTAAAAATAAAGGCGAAAAAAAGGGCCATGCATGGAGCCCTCCTTGTTTGCCTGCAGTGCAGCGATAGGGAAGGTTGCAATTGTCTCTCCCTCTCTCCAGTGCGTCCGCAGATGCAGAGAAAAATCGATGCACAAAAAGCACTTCATTCGTGCTCAATTTCATCCTTTGCTGCCAGTATAATTAAAAGTGGCTTCTACCGACTTTCCAATCCAGATTTCCCCATCAGCTGGAGGTGGCCTGCTCAAAGTTATCCGCGCTGAATTCAGGGGAAAAGGCTTCTCTTGGGACTGTGATGGCATCACGTATGCAGGACTCATGTCGATTGTATGGTAGGTCAGGTTATTGACAACTACTCTGTGGCAATTCACTGGGGGAGCATGTGCTCATTGTTTGAAGTGATAGACATTGTACAGCAGGAAACAACCAAGCCAGCAAGGGGGAAAGCAGTGATTTCAGGGGGTCGTGTCTAATTACTGCACAATCACAATTTGATTTTTACTCTTAAAGATTCAATCAAATGCTAAGAAAGTGTGACTGCAGGAATTCAGTTCAAAACCAAACTTAAGCTTCTTCAAGACAAGGTAATACAACGCTTAATTTGTATTTCTACCAAAGCAACATGAAGAGTATGAATCACTTCTCCACACTCTTTCCAAAAACCGCAGCATCCTGCACTGATAACACCAGCTGAGAGACAGAAATTAGCAAATTACCTGTGTGTCATGGCTGCATCCAAGCTGCTGGACCAATTATTTCTGCTCCGCTGCAATTGTAAAGGCCTCTCCAGCTGTGTTTGACACAAAGCTGGCTTAGGGAGGCTTACTACTGACCAAAAACATAAACAAGATTACAGGAGCCTAACCTTTCACAGGACTCACAAGCGACAACAGAACCCTGCTAAAAGGACTGTCGGTCAGGAGACGCCAAAAAAAGTGGGAAGTCTCTCTGCCGCTTTCAATACCTCTCTGGGAGACACTGAACTGATAAGAAATTGTGGAACAAAGCAATCCTTGTTGTCTATACCAATCAATAATGGGCAGTTCATTAGTAGAGGCTGTATAGCACACGGAATTACCAAAAGAGAGAGGACAAGGCATTGGAAAAGAGAAATTGCAAGCGCAGGTGTAACGAAACTGGATTACAGCTTAACTCCAGCATTCCATTGATGACTTCCAAGGCAATAACTACACCTTCCTTATTAATCATTATGGGCAGAAATTCCATAAAGGGCTGACCTACGCTGACCTGAGTGAGCTCACTGTCTGGTGGCATGCAGCAGTTTCATATTTTCCATGTGAAACTAGCATGCTGCTGTGTTAAGCTATTTGCTCGATGTCAGCCTGACTTTTAGCTACATTTATTATGTATGAGAGGGTAAAAGGGGTCCATGAGAAGATTATAAAAGCTTAACATTTTGATGAGATTAATCTAGCTATCAATCTGTGCATGCATACAGTAGTGAACCAATTATAATGTGGCCAACGGTGAACAAATAACACTTATATCTCTCTGACTGTATGTTCTGAGCTGAGAACCTTAAAAAAAAACATTAATTGGAAGCAGAATTATTCCTTCACTCTCCATAACAAATTTATATCATGAGTATGTCAAGCGCACTGGCAAGGTGCGGAAGTGAGGGATTTCCACTATCAATGCTGCCTCTGTCAGAAGATAGAGTATCACTGTGGAGAACAGGAAGGGAGTGGATGTCAGTTGCCTGGAGAGGACGATCTGACATGTCAACTCCCACTGTCTGTCATTCTGTCCTCCCAATGATGTATGGATGTTATATGGCACCACTCACCCAGCAGAACCGGTCAATATTACCATGCCGAGGAATGCTATAGCAAGACAATGGGAGACTGTGACCCTTGTTATGGAATGACAAAACTCCATGAGGGAGGGGGAGAATGGAATGGGGCTTAAAAGGGGGAGGGTGTCTGTTTTATTCAATAGCACAGGATCAGCAGTCCTGTGGTGGTACATGAATGATTAAACATTGCAAGAATATCTTTACAAATGCTGAAAAAAGCTCCATCTGTGGCTAAAAATTCTGGAGTTATCATTGACAACATTCCACAACAGACTTTGTCAGGAACAGAACGATAAAGTACCGGATTTGTTTCCATCATTATCTCTGGTATTTACACAGTCCACCAATCTTTATGAAGACAGAGGGAGGCTTTCAGTGCCTAACATTAATACAAATTAGAAACTAGGGACGAAAAAATAGGAAATTTAAAGACATTTTTTTCAGGATGCACACAATGTAAAGTATTCTAGGCATCCAAAAAAAAACATTAATTTAAGAGAAGAAGATAAAAAATAAACCCATCAATATATCTACATTATATTGGGAATACCATCCAGCAGTCTGTCTAGCCTTTGTCATTGTAGTGCTACCTGGGCTGAGTTTATTTTATTAACAGGCCTTTTAACTCTATCATACTACTGCTGGCAATAATTTGACAAAAAAAATCTTTGAAAAAGTGAAATGAACACAAAGAATAATTTCCTCAACTGATTCCACACACTCCCTTTTAGCACCTCAAGGTGTGTTTTCCATTAACTGGAAGGAGGGCTCTGAACAACAATCCGAAATTTTCAGTCAGCCATATGAAAAGCTCGATCCAGCCCTTGAACCAAGGTGACGTCCCTGCGTCGGCGTACGAGAGGAATAGGCCCCCCGTTTTCTCGCTCGCCTGCGGGGGCTCTGTTCTTGCCTGCACGCCAGCGCCGTTATCTGCTGCTTATTATTTGGCTGAATGAGCTGGAGCAGGGCTCACGGGGCTCGCTTCTGACATAATGACTGATTACAGTCTTGTGGCTCCCCTCTAAGAAATCCCACAGTTGCCACCATTGTGCCGTGGCGGCTCAGCATCACAGGCAAGACCAATGTACAAGCGGATGGCGAGGCGGGAGGGGGGTAGCTGGTCTTTCCAGTGACAGCGTAACTGCTACCCAGTCCTCAAGCTGTCATGACTGACAGAGACACTGGTGGACACCTGGGTCATCAACCTACTTGTCATCAGGCACCTTGTTAACGACACCTCTTCTAACTAAAAGCCTGAAATGGGAATAACTTAGATATTTCTATATCCAAAGCCAAATTGCAACAAATGTGACTAAATAATGATCCATGTAGTTTAATTCAGCCTTGAGTAAGGAGCACATTTGCCACTTCTCCACCCTGCAGAAATGCAATAAATACTAATGCATGCAGACATTAAGCCCATTAGGAGTAATATGTGTCACATGAACCATCCATAATGCACAGCCTCATGAAGACATCATCCATCCTCACCCATGAATGTGGTACACAGACGCATGCAGGTGTGACAACAGTCTGGAAACAACACAGAACAGGCTCTGTCAATAGCAACCGTTTCCAAACAACAAGAGAAGTCATTCTGTCAGCACTTTTCAAACGCCAGCTTTCAGGCAGTCAATTAAGTTCAAGGTGAGACAAAAATGTGTTGTCATTTAAACCGTTTTGCTCCACTGGGGCGGTGCATCAATTCAGTCATCTCCATTCCAGAGGTGACAAAGGGCTGGCAGGGAAGTTTATATTTGCCAGTGGATACACAGTTCTGCTGTCAGTACACCAACCTGAGATGAAGCGGGATAGCAGTAGTACAAAGCAGCAAGATTTCAAATGCACCGTTCCCCATGAACAGAAGCTCATAAAGCTGGGAACAAACAAGGAAGTGCTCTCAAGGAGCCTGATGGCTGAGGCAGCTGGTCCTGCCACATCCCACCCCGACTCCCGCACTCCTAAATCCAATCCCATGCTATCGATCAGGAAAATCAATTAAGCACAGAGGGAGATGCTGAAATGCTGCAATACATTCGTCACAAGTGGAATCAGATTCTGATCAACTCAACGAAGACACTGTGGTTTCATGCATCATAAAAATCCCTTCCCTTAATTAAGAAAAAGAGGAAACGACCTCACACGTTTGAAGCATAAATCCTTCATTGTGGAGCCATCCACCTGTGTGCAAAATACTTTAATTATCCGTCTGCAAAACTGCGTCTACCCTCTGTAAATCTTATCAAGTATGAATGGGAAAACAGTATTTTAATTTAAAAAGATTCAGCAGGATATTGTAATCAACATTTCTGCAAGGCATTCATGCTTTGTGTTCCATTACAAGATCTTTTGAAGTGGAAGGCGGTAAGTTTGCCAGAATGAAAAAAATGTAATGGAATTTTTATCCAAACATAATAGTAACACTATTAAACCTCATGTTCTTCAGCATGCCAGCATATTTTGAAGATGTCAAAGTACTGAGAAGCAGGGACGGATTATTGAACGGGCATACCGGGCACAGGTATGAGGGCTCAAGGGGTCACGGGGCCCCTGTGCCAGAGCCTTTGTGAAGTGACTGTTAATATTCCTTGTCGGAAAGTCAATACAGTGACAACCAGTGGGAGGGGTGGGGGGCCATTTACATGTCTGTGCCCGGAGGCCCATCGTCTTATCATATGTCCATGCTACGGAGCTACAGTACTTTGTAACACCCAAGTCACACAGCAAATTGTTTCGACAGAACAGATTCAAAGGCATCCAGAAAGGTATATATTTTTATCAACCTTTGCTCTAATCTAGCTAATTTAAGGACTTCAACAGCAAAACATGAAATGAAGTGAACATTTGGCATTACATCATACAAGAGTTAACTGTAAGTCGAAGGTGCACTTTTTGATAACTGGCTGGGGGTGCAAATATGCATCCAATACTTGCAGATACAGCGGCCTGTGAACAAGGAAGCTATCTTCATTTCTCTTTTCTGGCCAATTAGTGGTCAGATCAGGAGGTCCCAGTGGTTTAGGGAGGCGTAAATACTAACCGTCATTTCCATTCATTTGTATGCGGCTGCAGGTGCACTACCTTATTATGCATTCAAGCCCAAACCTGCCTCCCAAACAGGCCATAAATTAACTTCTTTTAGAGCTTCGGTCTCAGAGAAGCATTGCATCTTTGTTTGAATCCTCTTCACTGGTCCAAAGTTCAGGAGGGAAAAAAAAATCCTCGGAAGAAAGGCAAGCCATCAGTATTGTTGCAAAAAACTTGGTGTCATACTGTAAGATGCACATAGACAAATGTATCAGATTTTACAGAGTAGTAAAGAGGTTGATGTACTGCGGCTCCGTCAGGCTTTGTCAGTTTGATAGCTTTTGGGTACCTTTTAACACCACCAACAGGGTCGTAAGAGTGGCTTGGATTGCTTTAAATGCTAAGTTGACATTTTTGGATCCATATCTGCACTCTCGCCCAGAATGCATCTTTTTCATTTGTAGGAATTCATTTTCTTTGGGCCAGTTCTTTCTCAGCGGGGCCAGGGTTAACAATGTTATACAACCAGCTGCTTTTTGGAATACAGATATAATTGCTAAAAATGGGCAAATGATATGATCTGATCACTGTACTGTTCACTGGTCTGATATACTGCAGTGGCCCTTATCTGCAAGCAACCTTCTTATAAGAATCATTGTGGCAATGCAAAGATGGCATCTCAATCTCCACTCATAAAATGAATGCATGTCTGCATGTGTGCAAGCTGGTTAATGCTTTGCACTCACATCCTCTTGGCATGCAGTCTCTGCAGAAGTTGTGTGTTAAGCTGCAACTGCTAAGTGTTTTGACCCCCTAGGGACAACTTAACTACTTACCAAGTTAAATATGGAGGGGTAGCTCGCACATAATAAAAAGTGCAATCAAAAAGATGAAGCATTTTTAAAGCGCACAGTCACTGGTCATGCTAACATCGACACTTGTGCTGAGCTGTAAATGTAAACTGGCATTTTAGCCTCAATTGATTTCATGGCCAAATGATCTTATCTCCTACTTCTACTGGGGCAGGGTGGCATATCAGTTCTGTCACCATCACCGGTGTCAGGTTCTCTTATGACAGGGATTTTTCTCTTAAGACAGGGATTTTGCAGTCCCAGACTACTATTCTTCTATCATTACCATGATAAAACTTTCAGCATATCAAAAATAATCTGCTTTACTGTGGCTGCAATAACATGCAGGTACAGGACTCATTTAACTCATGTAACTGGAGTTGCATCCAGTAACTAACATTTTCTCGCTCTAACGCTGACTCCACTGACAGTAACAACTGGAAAACTCTTCGGCTATATGTGTGTGCTAATCTTTTTACTTTGGACTGCTTTGAGAGCCAATACAAAGCAAGATTTGCTTTAAAAGTGAAGCTCAAGGACAAATCAATACCAATTTAAAACTCAGAACCTGTCAATTTTGACATTTTTATGTTGCTTTACGGTTTATTTGGCATTAGCACATTCTGCTGCTAATGTGGCTAGTAGCACCTATTGTAGACCCACACGCCAGAGTAACGTCTGCATATTCAATGTAGACAGACAGTCAAGAGTAGCCATGTGAACGTTCAGCCTCCTTTGAAGCCAGTTAAATAACCAGAGTTAGCTTGTTGTATAGACTCACATAGAGCTAACGGTATCTCTACACTTCATACTGCAACACAAGCTCAGCTCAATGCAAAAAATACTGTGATATAAACTTTAGGTCATGTATCCCACCCCTAACTTCTACACAATGTGATGTCCCCGCTTATATCCACACTTGTTTTCCTACTCATTGTCATGACTACAAGTCAAAGCGGAATAGCCAGTGAAATGTTTCCATGATCTCACCCTGAATGCACCACAGACTCAGTGGAGTAGTATAAAATCCCCTGCAATCCGTCAGTGATTTAAAGAGGCTCATCAATACACCGCACACCCTTTCCCTCTTATCCTAACTGCCTGTTTTTTGGTTGTAAACCAGCCGTAGAGAAAGGGCCTTAAATTAATTTGATAATCCCCATCATCATGCTGGTAAATAGCAGGTGTAGTGGTGGAAACAACGGCTGGGTTACCAAATAATGGAGATGAACAGACAGTGTTGATTTCTCTGTTTTTGATGTAGCTACCTCGCACCATGTTTTTCAAACTCTTTACATGATATTGGTGCATTCATAGATTATCCTTCATCACAAATATCAGGGTGTCTTTGTACTTTCTTGCAGTGGTGCAGTAAAGGTGCAAAACATTGATGCCAAACGCTCCAATTCCTTCACAAAAAAGCAGGGCTAAAAAAAACGTTAACCTTGTCATATATATTCAGTTGTATGTTTCAATACATGCTGTAGCTGCAGCAAAACATGCTATTTTAAAAAGTAGCGTTATCTACAATCTTCTTTGACTTATCCACTTCAAATGCTCCAAAACATCGGGGTCACTCTTCACAGAGCCATAGAGAATCAGGAAACGGACTGTCTGTTCTTTCCATCAAGCACCAGCTGAAGTCTCCATCTCAACTGTAACCCCCATTTCCTGCAGGGGGTTGTGAAAGCTTGTGTCAAAACCTTTGTGTCCAAGCACTTTATGAGACAGGACAGCTAAAGTGTTGAGAGGCGCAGACCTTCGGCCGCGTGCTTTCTTTTTTTTTATTTTCAGCTTTTGCTTTTCTTCTTTTGTGACTTTCCTGCCAGAGAAAGGGCCCCAGCAGACCAACCTGTCTCACTCCTAACAGCATGATAACTCCGGACTTTGGGACCTTACAAAAACGAGGGTCTCACTGTGGCAGTGGGTGAGATTTAGCCCACAGGAATGTGAACACAGTAAAGTAGGTGGCCTACTGTATGTTTTTCACCATAGGTTTTTAAATATTGTTTAAAAAGACAGAAATTAAAGATATATAAATTGTGTGCAGAGCCTATAAATTTGTAAATGTAGCCAGTAAGGCTACCCTGTCTGGAGATACAGTCACCTTTATTTAAAAATCACAGGGGGAAAAAAAAATCAGCTAAAAAAAATATAAAGCATCATCTCCTGTCTCTGAAGATGTTTCTGTAATGCTTAACATGTCAGCATCCAGCCGCGGGGATAAACAATCATTCAACTGCAAAATAAGTTTTAAAATCCATCATTTAGACAGCCTGTGTGAGGATTCAGAAAGCTCTCCTTCTGTAGTGTCCTTATTTTCCAACTCGTCAAGGATCTCACGCAGCGCTGCCTATGATAAGGAAAAAAGAAACGTCTAATCTGTGGAGAGCAGTCATGTCATGTGGAGGGAGTTTTAACATAAAGGTTTCTGTGTAAGGGATCCATGAATGCTGGAAACCATGGTCTTAAGTTACCAAAACTGCTCCACGCTCGGGCCCAAAAAATCTTCCACTTTGGGTAATAAATAACTACGAAGTAGACTGCTCGCAGTTTATGAGCGTGCCATTGCAGTCTGTAGTCTGGTCGTGTAATATTTCACAAAAATAAGGTGATGGCACTTTGTAAGATTAATGCTAGACAACGTTTCTATTGGCCCACAGTATGAATTAGCCAGTTTAAGTTGCACAAGGGTGAAATCTGACCTGCGAGTGCACCAAATCCAGCCACGACATCACACCAGCACAGGAAACGAGGGCTGTAACTCCGGATTACTTTCAGTTCTTTCCTGCTGATTGTTTTCTTAACATTCAAATCATCAGCTTGGTCTTGAAAGCATTAGAAAATCATGAAAAAATGGCAAATCCAATGGTGACATCTTCAAACGTCTTTGAACCCAAAGATATTCAGTTTACATTTGAGAGGCTGGGAGCAGTTAATTTTATCAAGTAATCGTTTGAGCTCGACAGCAAACGCATGCCATTGTACTCGTGTAAGTTGAGGTGAATGGGAAAGGACTGACCTTATATGACTGTAAACCTGTAAGCCAGTGTTTGGTAGACATGGAGACCATCAACTTTGAAGGAACTGTCATCGATTTGCTCCAAGCAAACTGTAATCCATAACTGCTCGAAATAACATAGATGACAAGAACAGCTTTTGTCGTCCGTACCTCTACTGAACTATTTTTTCTTTGTTCGATAAATAAACACACTAATAAAAACCTTCCCTCATTAGCGCGAGCAGAAAGAATATGAAATTTAAATCACAACAGAGCCTGTGATCCCCAGTGAGATGACTGTTCATTCAGTGTGAGACGCTATGAATCTAACATCTGAAAAAGTGCAGTGTGTGTGCAGTACACGACCTCGAGCATTATATTTAGTTGTACAGCTGCATGCCGGATCACTTCACACAAAGCAGTTTAAAGATATGAAAAGGTATTCATTCCCTCAGTGATTCTGCTGTACTGCTCTGCAGACCAGTGTCGGATTTGGGCGTAGTTGTTCACACCGGTTTTAAATTGCTTAGGCTACAAGAGGGGTGGCGTGGACGGCATTAGGACAGTGCAAGTCTCACTGAAAGGGAATCCAGTGTCTTCCGTTTAGGTGAAAAGCTTATAGCTACAATCAGTGCTGTTCATCTAAAAACAAACATCCAATTCATCGCATCTACTTTTAATTTTTTCTCACAACAGATGTTGACAGTAGACAGGAAACGTGTGTGTGTGTGTGTGTGACTGACAGAATCTTTTTTCAAATGCAGCTCCTTGAAGAGTGGTTATCCAAATTGATACACCAGTAAAAGCCCTCACTGTACATAATATGAGCCATGAAGCTGTACCCCACAAAAGCTAACCTAATGAAGAAAATTGGAGAGCCCATGTCTCCATTCATACCGCTACGACAAATTGGATTCCTCCTGGCTTGCAATCGAGTCCAAAAAGGCAAAAAACCAAGTAAAATAGATGGAACTGCCAATGGAAAGAAACTGACTGGCTGAAAAACTACACTACATCAACGGGATGAAGAAGGGAAGAGAGTGGGGTTACTTCAGAGGGACAATACAAATGGCCAAATGAAGAAAAAGCATGACTCCTAACGAGGGCAGCAAATTAACCCATATTAGCGTGCAACAGGAAGAAATATGTGCCAGTGTAAAGTGTTCAAAAAAAACAACAACATGACAGAATGAGTAACTCCGCAGACCAAAGAAAGAGCACATAAATCTCTTAAAAGGGCTCGAATGAATCCTAAAGCTAAAGGGTTTTTTTTTTTAATTAAGGGTTCTAATTCAATGTTTCAAGTGCTGAGGGAAAAATAGACATTTCTGAAATATTTAACAGCATTAACTGTCATCAGATGTTATGGTAAAAACACTCAAATCCAGTGGATCAGTGTGCATCCCTGCCAGTGTGCCGTTTCCGTTTATTTCAACCACCTTTCACTGTCTCAGTGTGATTCTTTACCCAAGGTAACCAATTCAATCAATATGTAGCACAGTGCCTCAGCACACTGTCTTCCTACAATGGACTGCAACATAACAGCTTCAAGTAAAGCAAGGAGAACAATTAATATTTTCATACAGCGCCGTCCCATCAGGTATCACACCAGATGCTAGGTTCAACTGCTGTTATATTAAATACAACCTAGATTATATTCCACAAGGAGCACTTAGCTGAATCAAAATGGATGAGGCACGCTGAAAACAAAGTGCAGGTTGGCATAACCGTTTAGTCAGAAAGCATCAAATGTCCCCTTCAGTTTCCCCTGGAGGAGAGAGTCAAGGTTTTTACTGCTGGTTGGTAGAGGAAACTGTGTGCGTGCATATGTGTGAGTGTTGTGTGTGTCATGTGCTTGAGGGCACTTTTACCAATGCAGATTATATGACAGATGGTACTGCAGTCCCGGCCATAATGAATGCAATTGTCAAATAAAGACACAACCGGCAATGACGGTAAAGACGCTTTGAAATGGTGGGGAAAAACACATCACAGAGGTTCATCTCTCTGGATCTCAAGAAGCCGAACGCTGGATGAAAAACTGCTCGTGAAAGATCTCCAAGTGCACAGCTCATGCTCTGTTCAGGATAAAGTTCAACAAAGATCGAACCCTGAATTGGAAATGAAGGGCATCATCGCGCAGTGATGAGAAAACTCCAGATGCGATTCAAAGTGATGGGCTTAGTTACCTTTTCCACTTTGATTTTGATGTTGAAAGACAGTGTGCTGTCCTCACATCAAAGCACTCGGTACAGCGGCCCCTCAACCCTGCGCCTCTCTCAGACACAGGACAGCATGTCTTCCTCAGCATGTGCAATCATTTCCTCTTTTCCTCTGTGTGCATAAATAATATGTGCTGTGCACTGTTTATGCTTTTTGCCTGCAATGACTAATCTGCAAAAAAACGAAAATGAGTCAAATGACTGAGGGGGGGTACTCAGTAAAATACATAGGATTTTTCTAACATAGCCAATACCGATAACTTGGATGTTTAATTGCTAACATAAAGTCAGCCTTTCATGAAAAATGCAGACGCTCACACCACTGCATCCATCCTCACACTCCAGTACATTATGAACAAACTGCAACAGAAAACATAGGCCTGCATTGGTACATTTCTTCATTCAAGCACCTTTGAAAGATGCATTTTATGTTGTGCAGTCAGCTACGGTCTTTAGCCTGCAGACATAAGGGCTTCAATTTATATTGCAAAAAAAAGAGATATAATTAAATCCACGACTTTATGATGCACAAACTTCATTCATAGGTGTGCATCCAATATGCAACTTCTTTGCAAAGCCATTTTCAGATCACAGCACGTTGTTTCAAGCACAATGTGAACGGTAAAAAAAGGGGGGACCTTTCACTAATTTACGATTCCCTGGATACACTAGATCATAATCCAAACCTCGAACAGAACGGATTAATTAGTCCAACAGGAAATTGAAATTTTCATATTGGCTATCAATGTGTTGCGCGTTGATCGGCGCTGGTTGCACCTGAACGCATCCACAGCCCAGTTAAAGTAATTAAGAGTGGAGTGCATGCCAAGACTGACATTACAGAGCACATCAACGCTACTGCAGGGATTAATTCGTGGGCATGATGATCGCCTTGAGCTGAATCTGCAGATAATTGGGAAAATGCGCACAAGCGGAGGGTCGTATGCGTTCTGTAGAGGAAAGTCTCACTTACCGCGGGTTCAGAAATGACTGGTGAACGGGAGGTATAGCCCACGTCCTTCCATTCAAAGTATTTCGCGATAATTTCTCTCTAAACTGTCTTTCGGGCGTCGGGTGCCGTCCTTGCGCACTCTGTGTGTGAGGAATGGACTTGATGAAAGGGGTCGAGGAGGGAGAACAACGGATCCAAACAGTTGCCTCCTGTCGCTCCGTTCAATATCCTGGTAAAAAAACCGCCTCGGTTTGGTCTGCCGTGCGTCCAGAATCCAGAGTCCTGGTGATGCCGCGGGAGAAACAGCGGCTTCCCTCGCCTTGTGTATCCGCGGTACTGTCCCCTTACATCCCTTTACGGCACGAGGCGTCCTTCTGTGCGGGGGCTACATCACGTCCCATGAAGCTGAAAAGGCGAAACGCCAGCAGAACCTCGCCGCTCACGCACACAAACGCGCACAAAAAGAGTATCCAGAAGAATTTGACAAGGAGGTGGAGGAGGGGGGGATTTTGGGAGAAAAGCTCCGCAGGGGGAAGCAGGGAGTCTAAGTTGTTCGGGTCCAAAGACTGAGCTCTCTGCGACTATGACAAACCAATTGTGCGCACTGGCTGGGAGTAATTCTGTATGGAGACCGAGGGTTTGGAGAGCCACTGAAAGGTGAGAGGAAAAACTCGGATGTGGATTGCCGCTCTCGCTGTATACTCGGGCTCCACCTAGCAGCAAACACGAGATAACATGCTTCAGACCAGAGCCTCTTTACCAAGAGTATATCTTGCCTCAGGCTGGCAAGGATACCTATGTTATATTACATTCTGTCTGTGCGCCAGGGACTGCAATATTTATGCGAAACCCACTGCCTCCCTCTCAAAAGATTTCTGGAAAATGCTACGACTATAAGAACTGACCGTGGGCAGGTCAATCAAGGAGATGCAGACTGAAGATTTTTAGTTAATGACCAAAGATGCCGACCACTGTTTCTCCAGGGCAAATTGTTATTCATACAGATCAATTTGCTGGAGGCTGTTGGAGCGCCATGTTTTTATCCGACCACACACACACACACACACACACACACACACACACACACACACATATATATATATATATATATTTTAAAAAAAATACAATTCCAGCTGTTCATGTCAGAAAACACAAGTAAAAAATGGCTTCACATAATTGCACCCAAATATGACATAAATATTCAGATACCGCAGCGTTTGATGGGAATTTAATGACCGCAAATCTAAAAAAAAAAAAGATGATCTTTGAACGCTGCACCGGCTGCACATCTCCAGCTGGAGCCTGCCAGCATCCAACCTCTCAATCATCCTACAGCCAATTAATCACCTTAATAATCTTAATTACAATCAAACAATAACAAGTAATCATCCAATCACTCACCCAGTGCTACACTAATGAGCCCATGCGAACGCAGACCTGGAAAAGCACATTTTTGCACTTGTTTCCTGTCTGAGGAACACCTTGAACTCCTGAACGGCCCGATGAAAAATAACCGGCTGCTTGCATTTGAAAAGATGCAGCGTTATCTCTTCCCGGCACTGCTTTCCATGCAACCCCGATGCAAATGGATTTCTCCAGGTAGAGCGCTGACCAAAGCTGCCCGCCATTACGCTTGCATAAACCAGGTGGCTTCAAAGCGCTACCTTAAGTGCCATGCAATATACTGCTGCCATCTCAAACTACATAAAATATACAAGGACCACAAAATAACAGTCTCCACATTAGCAGTAACATGAATGCTACACCAATATTAGAGATGCAGATGCCTACAGACTAATAGAACACGAGTCAGATCCGGATCAGTTCCTTTTTATCTTCTGAATAACACACTCTTCGTGATTAAAGTATAAACAGCTTTGCACGTCCTCCACTGAAATGGAAAAGCGTTTCAAAAACATGGAAATGAAGGCAAGTGAGACCCTACTATATCTAGTTTTATTGCAGAAAAAGACAGAAAATCATGAAAGTGATGGGAAACGTCCCTGAACTGCATGAATACATAGCAGCTTCCTTTTTAAAAACGGGAAAGGGAGGTGAGCTCGAACTCCAAATCAAAAATGAACCAAGAATTAATGGAATTTCTATTCAGTACTTGTTATTAGGAACTCTTATTCAAAGCGGTAAAACCAAGAAAAAGCTCTGATCTGATAGCAGTTTAATAACAGCCAATAGCTCATCAGACATGTCAGATTTTATGCTTCTCAAATATCCCCAACAGCAGCATTAAAAATACCTTTTATTCTATTATTGCCAGTCTGCCATTTACAGTAAGTAGATCAGCACAAGGATTTGTTCCTTACTTCATGCTGGAGGACATTTCTTCATGTTAATTTTAAAGTAAGTGTCCTCTTGATAGTGATAATGTTACCGCTGTCAGATAAAAACCTTTCAATTCAAATGAAGGATTCTTTCAGGAATTCCAAAAATTATATTTATTTTCAGAGGCCTCTTCTAAATTGCAAAATTAGAACGGGCTCAGTTTTTGAGGTGAAGTGTTTTCACGAAATTCAACACGCAAGCTCATTATGATCTCAACATCATCATTAAAATTCATAGTATAAACAGTATAACAGAGGCTTTGGGACCTAGTTCATCACAATAACCTAAATTAAGGGAACAGAGCAATTAAATGTTTTCCATAAGTTGAACCCTGGGCCGATTTCCAACTTTTTAGCCGTTCACATCAATATTTTTACATTTAGCCGATCAAACGACTATTCCTGTGTGAAAGGGGTTCCTCATAGAGATGAACCCACAGGTGTTACCCTCAGGTCTATCAAGCTTTAGAGCAACTTTCTGCTCATTGTTTTATGATTTTCAGGCAAACAATTTCACTGTTTTGGTACACTCTCATCAGATCTGACAGCGACAAGCAGCTGTTTTTATGGAAAAAGCTGTCAAAAAACAACTGGACTCTACCTGCCCAGCACCAATCAGCACAGAGGCAAAATTAGCAACTAGCTAGTGAACATATTGTGAAGCACTTAGCAGCTTCAGAGCCAGGTATGTCCCTCAGGAATTAGCTAAACCAAAAATGAATCTAAAAGGAGAGTATCTATCGGATTTGCATTCGGCAGTTGGCCAGAAACATGACTCCACATGAATGCTAATGTTGATGCATATCTGCAGGATGTGTGGTCAATGTCAACTTATAAGACCAAAAGAAAAAGGGCAGTTAATGCACCTTAAAGCATTGGCTCGTGTATCAGTCCAGTGTGTCGCCCATGGACACTTCGAGGGTGGGGAACGAACTCCAGCCCTGTGGTCTGTCGACAACCTCCTCCTGCCTCCTGGGCCACATCAACGCTCAAGATGAAATCCATTCGATAATGCATTTTAATTGCTGCTCGTTAAATATTTGATTACTATGCTTATCTTAATAAAAACAGTCAGCATGTTGCATCAGTTGTGAGAAGAGTGTTGATTCTCTGGCACACATTCAGAATCAAAGCTAATTCACTGATGCCAGAATGGGGGGATTTGTGAGCACTCGTGTCTTATTGGGTGCTGTGGAAGACACAATGTGCATATTAGGGCGCTGAATACTGTTTGTAGTATTCACAAAGTTAAGTGTGTCACGTTGAAGCACAGTGTATTTGGTTTCACAAACTTAGTGTTTCCTTCGAGCAAAAACAGAAAAAAGAAATGAAAAATCTTCATACATCAGGCTGAAAATAGTCGGTTCATTTTTGTTTATTTTTTGTAATTGTATTTTTGCATGCCACCAGCTACCCACTATGAAATGTTAATGAATAAAGATATGCAGAAGGGAGGGGGGATGTAACAAACATAGCTTCTGAGCCAAGTCATTTGTATAACGACAAACTCATTTCAATGTCTATTTCCTTGTAAACACCCGCATTTCACTTCTATGGCAATATGTATAATTGCGTGTGGAACATGCTAATGCTAAATTTCCAGCTGCCAACAATGGATTTACTAAATACAGAGAGTTAAGCACCTGAGACATAGTCATAATTGAACACCATAAAGTGATGCACGGCGCCATAAAACCACTGTACAGCTACTCACCATGCTGTTGAAAGAAACTCCTGCCAAATATAAAGCTGTTCAGGAAAATTAAGGCTTATGGGGACAGTTGTTGTGCAAAGTGAATCCAATAATGAAGAAGCCATTTTCCCTGTTTATCCAAGCTAGCAAGCTTAGGAATTATCATCTCCACAGTGCTGACACTTACATATGCAGCAGTGCTTAAAGTGCTTAGCCAACTAGACACTCTTCTTCAGTTGTTTGTGGGGAGCTGTGTGGGATGTGCACTCAGTTTAGGGAAGTGGGCTACAGAAAACAAGTGCTCGTGATATTAAGACTAAAAGTGCAAAAAATAGCAAAGGGGTAGGTACAGGTTGATCATATAGGTGACATAAATCTTTATGAGAATACGGAACAAGAGTGTTTTCTGATCTGACGTCCCTATGACATAATTTTTTCAGTGATATCCAAAACCTTTTCATATGACTACTCTTTATGATGTTTTCTGTTCTGCCACTGCTATTCTTATGGTTTGATTAGATTTCGGCATGGAAAGTATTTATTTAAATTGAGGCCAAGTCACTTTCAAAAAAAGAAATGACACATTCTTCCTTTTAAACTAAAAGCTGTATTAAGTAGATAACCTGATCCAGCTTTTAGTGTTTTTAGCATTTACTGTACCATTAACCTGTAGTTGCCACTTGTGGCCACACTGGCTGCTGTTCAGCAGCAGTTCCACAGAAGTTTAAATAGAAGGAAATGAACAAGGGGGCTGCACGGTGGCTCGGTGGTTAGCAGCGTCGCCTCACAGCTAGAAGGTCCCCCCCCGGGTTCTCCGGCTTCCTCCCACAGTCCAAAAACATGCTGAGGTTAATTGATAACTATAAATTGTCCGTAGGTGTGAATGAGCGGTGTGCGTGGTTGTTTGTCTGTATGTCTGTATATGTAGCCCTGTGGTAGGCTGGCGACCTGCCCAGGGTGTCCCCTGCCTTCGCCCGAGAGACGGCTGGGATAGGCTCCAGCCCCCCCGTGACCCTGCAAAGGATTCAGTGGTGTATAGATAATGGATGGATGGAAATGAACAAGGGCCTTCCCATTCAAGTCACAGCTGTTCTCGGCCCATCTATCCACTTTGAAGCCCTGTGTAAGAGGTTTTATGACACTAATAACAAAATCACACTTCTGCCTTTGCATCTGACAGACAAGAGTCATATTTCACACCACAACTAGAAGTCCTTGTCATGTATACCTAAACATATGCGGTTTTAGGCTTTTGAACAAATCATGAATGCTGTTCAAAACAGTACAAACAATTGAAATGACTTGTGTGAAAAAGGGAAGCAAAAACAGAAAAGATGGTCTTACATTTTTGTCTTGCAGCCTTCCACAGATACCAGTGAAGGTCTGATGAAGACCCCTGAACTTCATCCCTGAAATGTTATCTCTTTGTTTTTTCCAACCCAATTGCCAGAATAAATGCTAAAAATGTAAACATTTTCTGCAAACCACAGATCTGTTGAAACTTTCTGTTTCTTTATGTTCAAACAGTACTTTTTTCAGTTTTATGTTGTGACAATGCTGTGGTTAAGGTCTGGTTAGGTTTAGACACGAAACAACGTCTGGTCAGGGTTAGGAAAAGATCACGTTTTGGCTTAAAAGACCTGGGTTCACTGCCACAAATAGAAAATGTCCTGACATCTCGTTAAAAGTGTCCAGGTTTGTCACAGGAAACTTAAACAGTGGTCTGATTCTTGGCAGTCTTGCTGAGCTGGCACAACACCACCATCGCCTCCTCCTAATGAGAACCTCAGCTCATATTCATGTACAGGTAGTCTGAACAAAGTCTCTTTGATACCTGTTCAAGAAACGCTGATATGATTTATACAAACATACAAATTTAACTTTAAAATCTGCAGTCTTTTTAGTATGAAATGAATTCTTTGTGATTCCTGGGCACCTGTTTCCTTGCTGAGCTGTGGCAAAAGGCTACATTTAGTTGGCAGCATTGCCAAGACAAATCAGTGGAAATCAATCTAAATGCAACTTCCAGGACAAAGATACAAACTCGCTGTGGCTAATTCAGACTGCCAGAATGAAAATTATACACAAACTAGACAACTTATCTTGCATTATGAAAGCTTTTGTGTAGATGTTTCTGAACGCATTGAAGAGTTTGTATTCAACGTCAGTGCATGCAGGCACATGACTACCCACAGTCAGTGGGCACAACGCGCCTGCCTACATCCAACATTACATCAGCTGCAATAAACTTCACCAAGCAACACCTACGTATCTTTCACCCACTGCAGCCTTAATTCTTCACCAAGGGAATGGTCCAATTTTTAGTAAAATGCTCCAGCAACAGTCAACCCCCCCCCCAAAGTTCAGAAAGAAACACAGGAAAGCATTATCATTCACTAATACGGCAGAATGTAGAATCTGTTGACTTCCAACTGAATAAAATGGCACAAAACAAGAATGGTTTAAGCTGGTCTAGCAGCCCATACTGTCACGAGTCAGTTAGCATCGTGCAGTCCAACTGGCTGGTCGTGATTGATTGGATTTGTGTGTGCGGGTGTGTAGGTGTCCATGTAAGCATTAGCCTCCCTTTGGATCAAGGTGAAACTTTCTCTTTTAAATCTCATTCATATGATGACTAAGACATATTGGAGTCAGGCCTAATAGAATTTTTGGAATAATTCAATTGACGACAACAATTCCGCCATCAGAATATCGGCCGCTATCCACTTCAGATTAATTTGTGTCCTAATGAATAGTGGTATAATGATTTCGACACAAACTCAAAAAAATGGGTGTATAATTCAATGTACTGAAATTAAGAGATGGATCGATGACTCTCTCCTCAATTGGAGGAGCGGGAGCGCGTCTGTGTGTCTGCAGTGAGTGGGAGTGGGAGCGAGGCTAGATCCACACACCTACTGTCATGTAGGCAAAGGTTGTGTGTGGAAAACAGGAAAGAAAAGATATTATAAGAGCTCGGCGTTCGCTGTCACTGGGTGTGTTTCAAAGTTTTTGCTGTGTTTATGTTTTCAAAAGACTTAGGTTAAGGTTAGCATAGCTTCTTAAGCTTTGGGTTTAGTTGCACACTCACTGTTAATAATACTGATGTCATGTCAACAAGATTTGATTTGTCTGTGTTTGCATGTGTGTAAATGTGCCACATATATCTAAATGCCGTAACAGTATGAGTTCTAATAATAACCACATATACACCTACAGTGTATCTGTGTATTCCTGGATATTTGGATTTGACCTTTGCTGTGTTTAAACCCCCACATGACTGAAAAATAACTGCAGCGAAAAACACAGCAGCACATACACAGAGGCACCACAAAAGGAGAAGACTGGAGCTTTGTGCTTTAAAGAGTCTTCCTCAACCCACATTGCAGTGTTGCAGAACAGTTTCTGCTACTTGCACTCAGTTTTTTTTGTTGTTGTTGTTGTTGGGTTTTTTTTTTTTTTTTGCACAACGTGCAAAATTTGCACACTTGTTAAAAAGTTTATACTGAAAAGTTTATTTCAACGGCGCTACAATTGCTCTTCATGTTATTTAAAATTGCAGGTATGTTTGGGAGAGAGGAGCTGTCATCTGCAGAAATTCAGACAGACACATAGAATCCTACATCCTATACACACGTTGGTTGGATGGATTTTTGCCAAATTCTGCTTTGAAATGAGATCACTGGAACGCAAAAGGAGTGGTGCCACAATTGTTCCTGTGATTCTGACATTCACGCCAACGCAAAGTCTGGAACACGTTGTATATTTCTGATAATCAGTAAATTGTATGACACAATCATTACCTTTAGAGAGACTGAAGTGTCGAGAAAAAGGACTCCTGTCAAGTATGGGGATGGAATCAGGAACAGTCTAAAGAGAAAAGAGCAGAAACACAGTAATTCCCTTCATGAGCTCTAGCTTGAAATTAGTCTATTCAGTAAACTAGACTTATGTTTTCGCTAATTGCTTTGACTATAATTTTAAAAGGAACTGTTAAACATTTTGTATATCTTCATATTTGCTTTCTTTCCAGCAGTTATAAAATGAGAAGACCAATATTTCTCTCATGTTCTCTCATGTTCCTTATTGAGGTGAAAGTGGAAAGCATTTGACAGCTAGCTTAATTTAGCATATGGACCAGAAGCTGGTGGAAACAGCTAGCCTAGCTCGAACCAGGCTAGCTGTTTCCTCTGCCTCCATAAGTTAGACTTGTTGTCTCTCAGCTCCTAACATAACATACTTAACACCCAGACATGAACAATGATATCAATCTTTTCATCAGTGTAAACACTTGGAAAGAAAACACATTAGTGTATTTTCAAAATTCTGAACTACTTTTTCAACTGTAACTTAGCACTAGCTTTCATTTTGCTAGCTACTGTACAAAGCTAAACACCTCCTATACGGTCATAATAAGTATTCTGTACCAGCTGTTTGAATTTAAAGGGCCAGCCACAGAAGCTAGCTCTTTAAAAGTCTAAAAATTTAGTTCAAGGTACCTGGCCAAGACTAGCATGAACAACAGACAAGGTTAGCAACGAGCTTGTGAACATACTGGAGCATTCAGCAGTTGAACAGCCAGATGGTCCCCTCAGGAGTTGAAGACCTAAAAGAAGAGTGAATATTGTACATATTTAGGTGACCAGAAACATAAACCCCAGATAAACCCTAATGTTTGCTAACAGATTTACCATTGCGACTTTAAAAGCTGACAATATGCCAATGTTGTGTTGATAACATGTGCCACTGCCCCAAGTGGTCACAACACATTAGTGCATTAACCAGCAGCCTATCTTGAATGCTAACAAACTGGTTTTAGCTAGCTAGCCTAACCTAGTCCTGACACACTGAGATAAAAATAATAGGCAATTGAATTAACATTGTGCTGTAAATTCAGTACAAACATTCTGTTTCATATGGTGCAGAAACATTAGAGCCTTATAATTACCTCAAAATGTTATCTGCTGATATAAAAAAGGTTGCACATGAATGAGTTAAGATAAGATAAGATAAGATAAGATAAGATAAGATAAGATAAGATAAAACTTTATTCATCCTCAGCCTGGAAATTTGAGAATTATATAAGAGATGCAATAAAAATGACTCTTAACATGTTTGCATCTTCATAAATGTATTTATGTTGCATTTTATGTTTAAATACAATGAATAAACCACATTAATTTATTCTGACTTTATCAACTCTAAATTCTACAGTCTAGAAATGCTGGTTGCCTAACAGTATGCAGCGGGTCATGTGCATCGCTACATGGAAGATCAGTCAACGAGCAAACCGTTTTCACAGAGATTCTTGGCAGCACTTCTTTCCACCCTGTCACACATACAGCGCGGCAGTCACTTCCTCAGCAATTAAAGGCATTCCCACAAACAACACTACATTATTTATCATCATGACAGGCATCCACAACTCCACGATGAGTTTGCTGGGAAAATGTTGCCAAAAAAAGTTAAAATGAACCAGATGTGGACTGTACACAAGTCTCATTACATTACTGTAACTTTGCCTAACAAAGTCTGGAAAGTGTACAAATGCCTGTAGCCACAAGCATTCGGAATAATTACCAGAAAAACAGCTTGCTATTTCTGGGTACAAGATAGGCTCCCAAGTGTTGTCATCTCGTCAGTTTAGAGTTAGGCCAACAGAAACATACAATTATGTAATTAAACACAAAAAAACATCTATTGCGACCACTGTGCAAAAGCACTAATGGCATCCTAAGAAAGCGTAATTACCCTGCAGTTTAAAGAGCATTAAAACAAGACATGATCAGCTGAACTCACATTTATCATCTTCTCTCAAGACAAATATGTGACTGCACAAATGCATGCAGACTATTTGCCATGTAAAACACAAAGCAAAGTGCCACTGTAGCATCTTAGCATGGATGGCTAAAGTAGCACTGTCACAAACTGTCATGTTCCCCTCAGGGTGAATTACGATATCTCATCACTTAATGCCATCATTCGGTCATCCTTTTAATTTATCCCATACTTTTCATGTTTCACCAAATACCCCACAAAAGCATATTAGCTTGCTTACATAACATGTTTATGTTAGCAATTAGCTGAATGTGCTGCTGTAGCCCTATACAGTAGATACAGAGCTGCTAGCATGGCTGTGTACTCACCTTTAAAACTATTTTCTATTTCATGTGTTGTGTTTTTTGTGTTATTCCTGAAACCAAAGAAATAACAGGAAGTAATTCAGCATAGTCTGAACATATAAAATAATGTTAACTAAAATAAGTATCGGGAAATGCATTGAAAGTCTAGCTTGCAATTCATCTTTGAGAAAAACAGCCGTGGCTCTGTGAATCAAACGTAAGCATTGATGCTTACGTTTGATTCACAGACAACAATTCGGTGAGAGGCAATAACTGGTGCTACATTATGTGAGTTGACCTTTTCCTCCTCAGCAGTGACCGTTGCATTTAACGAGCAAGATTCATCATTCATTCCCTCGCACCGTGAAAGTAAGAAATGTTTGTTTTCTCACTTGTTTTCACTGATCAGTGTTTCATTAAATTGTTACCACGCCACTGAATGAATGCATGACTCAGAGGAGAGACCCAGTCCTAGACTTGAGGATAGGTCTTTCATTGTATATAGGGCTTTTCCTTTACAATATTTATTAACTATATGAATTATTAAAAACGAGGAAAATAGATTCTAGACTGTACCTTTGCTGTTTTTATGCCTGGTTTCGCATGACACTGTGTGAGCACGTTCATGCTCCAAAGAGGCAGAAGCTGATTTATTTTTGATGACCTGATGACCCTTCTTCTGACATGGCCCCCGTCACACCTTTCGTGGCCAAAATAGCCTCTGAAAGTCTGCAAAAATATCCAAAAGTCGCCGCTAAATTGGCAGTCAAATTCATCCGCACATTCACATTCCCAACAGGAACAGACCTATTGACTAGCTGTGACCCGTCTGACATTTGCTCCATGACGCCATCAGGTCAAACTTTCAATTTTAGACCCTCTGACCCTGAAGACCTACTGACACACAGCCAGAATTCCCTACAGGACCGGCATCAGGAGATCCTTGTAGTTTCCAAGCTCTTGAACTTAACTCTGCTGAACCTTTCCTTGTTCTGTCTCGTTGTATTCTATTAGTCCTGTTGACCCAACACAATAAAAGCAGACCTTTAAATCGCCGCAAGATGCAATGAGATTTTTTTTTAAGAAAACCAGACAACGACTATAACTTTGTGACTTATTATTTCATCAGTCTTGAGCTGTCCCTACGGTGGGAAAAATACTATCATGTCTCACTCTTTCCGTGAAGCCTTTTACATGATTTGGGATGTTACAGATCCAACGGCTATTGGACTATTAATGGAGTTATTGGCAATAAATCAAGACAGGCAGATAACGCAAGCGTTCGCTCATCCAATATGGCTCAGTCACCGAATTTGTGATTCCTTCAGGGCATATCTCCATTACACCACATCACTTCGAATACCTCGCTGGTATCCAATAAAGGACGATATCTGAAAAGCTCCTTTAAAGAAAATGTATGGCTTTCACTCAGTGATATCCTTTTTATGGCAGGTTTTTAGGTTGCCATTTTACTGCTAAATCATCGTGACCTTGAACAACCACTTGCACTATAAATCTCCACTCCAAATTGCAATCAAGCAGTGTCAGCTATGCGGACGTGACCGGCACAGAGTATCGTACATCAGCTATCTATGGAGCACTCACACAGCAGACATTTTGACCTGCCAGACACAGGTGTTTCTAGCAGTATTAATGAAGTCAGCATGCCATTTTGGTGTGTTATACTTTTCTAAATGGGGCAGTGCCTTCGGTCACGTTATTAGTTCCACCCGTAGTCATGGAGAACATCTCACACTGGCCACTACATAATAGGTTAATAGGTGATTTTTTATTCTTTATTTTTGGGTCACAAAATACACCCACGAACCTATTCAGCTTCAGCTTTAACTATGCTGAATTGGTCCATTTAAAGGGGCAAAATGAAATAAACAAACAAAGTGAAACCCCAGCGCCCTCCCTCCCAACTTCCAGGTCTCAAACAACAACCGCTGCTGAGGGCCCGTGATAGGCAGGTATAAAAATACAAAATGCTGAAGCTGCCTCGCATTGAGCTGGGATCTTTTTTTCTTCCCTTCTTTCTTGTTTCAATCTCTTGTCTTTTTCAGCGTATGGCTGAGTCAGACCTCCCACATAAAAGTGGCTTATTGTCAAAGTAAGATGGGAGTTATTGGGTGGATAAGAGGGAGGTAGAAGTAAAGATATAAATGGTGAAGGGATTTAGTCAGTATCAGCTCTCTGAAAGCGGCTTGTATCCCTTTCCCCCTCCCCTGTTGAAATGACTTCTTACAGAGTGACCCTGCTGCTTCATGCTCTCCCCGTTGAGACTTGATCCATTAAAACTAAAAGTTCTACAGTGGGGAACTTTTAGTTTTAATGGTGTCAAAGGACAAATCAAAAGCTTGGTGGCGTCTCCATGGCCAGCAAACACCTTAGATGTAGTCCTTCTCTCCCCCTTTCAATGAAGGGAAAACAATGCAAATATAATCAGAGCATGGCTATTTTGGCGCTGTTGGATCTGAATCATGAGTTAACAGGCAACAGCTTCAACCCAGTGGGCATTTGATACATTTCATTTCGAGTAACAGCTCATATCAAATTTGATAAGCATGGCGCATTGCTGCCTGAGATGGAGTGCATAATCCTATAAACAGGACACAGACAGAGAATTCTGGTTTTATCAGCATGCGGTGTCCTTTTTCAAGGTGCTTCCTGAGCCTACAAAAAAAACCCCACTTTACTTTCCACTTGGAATCAAAATCACACCATACATTTCTTAATGAATGCTAATTAGTCTAACACATTGTGCATGTGGGTGTATTAATAATATCTTGTTAAGTACACACAGTATGTAAGTCCCGAGAGACGAGTGAAAAATTTAAGTCTGCTCTAACTTGCTTTCTCTTTCTAAGTTCCTTAAAGTTTTGGCAGGTGAATTTTTATTGATTGATTTTTTTGGCAGCATCTGTTTGTTGTTGTAATACTCATTTTAGCCACAAGAGGTTGAAGTGCACAGCACATGAGGGAAGTTTGCCTCACACTACTGGGTATGCTAACATGGCATGCAGGATTTTTCAGTATGTCTGAAAACGTTGTATGACCTAATTAGCTCATGTGGTGCATACTATTTCTGGTCAAAATTTCAGTCTGCAAACACTGGAGTATGCTGGCACAAGTATCCCACAATGCAATGCGGCATTGATGACAACACTGATGGTGGATGGTGACCAAGCATTCAATTTCATATTCAAAGAAATGGAATAACGTTAGTGGCTCTCTTTTTCCAGTAATTTTAGGGTTGTTTGGTGATGAAGATGCTGCAAAATCCACAGTGTTTTGTCTGTGTTTGTCTTGCATTTTTTCTTATATATTTCTTTAATGTATGCATATCAGGAATATGTTATATAATTATTGCTATTATTGTGACTAGAATTAGAAAAATGATCCTGTCAAAAGAAATCACCTGCCAAAACTTTTTTTTTTTAAACTTGTTACGAATGATAAAAGTAACTTAAAAAAAATTCTGGAAACTTGGAAAAAAAAATTTCACCTGACAAAACTTTTTTCTACCTGTTTCACAGAAGAAAAAAAACACAGGAGAGAAAACAATTTGTATGAGACTTTGAAAATGGATCACCATCTTTTTTTCCCCGTCACTTGCCTCTAAGGGCTTCAGTTTGCGTGCATGCGGTTGACAGATAAACTATGTGTGTATGGGCTCATTCATGTTTTATTAACAGAATGAGCCATACATTTCTTGCCCGACCAATGTGCCTGATTCTGCGCAAATTGTTTATAGTTGGAAAAACACAGGAGACATAATCAGACACTGATGAAAACTGAATCACAACACAAGTGTGTGTCAGTTCTGCCAAGAATGGATCTCCTGCAGCAATGTTTGTAATAGGCCTGCATGAAGAATTCAGGTCTGGTTTCTTATTTATTTGCTCTACAGTGTCTCCAGTATGTCTAAAAAGAATGTCAGCGGTCCTATTTATCTTTCATAGTGTATCTTAAGATACTCAGCTCAGCATTTTGCTGAAAGACATATAAACAATGCACCACTGCACCTGTGACACTTGTGGGTCCTTCAGGTCAGGACGTCCTCAGATTTTGTCATTGAAGGACTTAATTTGGCTGCATGAGAAAAATGATTTTGACAGTTTTGTCTCACAGACCTACATGCTAAGAAGTTATCCTTCAATGTAATCCATCATTGTTTGCCCTTTGAAAACTGTCTGACGGGGTTTGTACTGTCTACGCTAAAATATTGTGCGATAGGCACCACAATATGGGGCTCCAGAGGAAAAAAAATGAGCTGTTAGGCCCCTGTTTCTCTTGCTGTTTGTACATTTTGTTTGTACAGTGTCACCTCCAAATACCCCTTGAGTGCAGACTGCTGACTGCAATATTTCATCTAGAGACCCACTAAACCAGCAATAACTGCAGGGAGTTTTCTGTGTGTCTGTTTTTGGTGCATATTCCAAAATTTGTTCTATTTTAATTTTCTACACATCAGTTGGCACACAGTGAATATGACAATCATGGATGCCTCCATGGTAGATAGAAGATGATAAAGTCCCCTCTATGGTGGCCCAATGTGCAAAAAAACGTGATGAAATGCCCTCTAAAGTGCCCTTTCAGTGGAGAAACACGTGACGACGTTCCTTCTAGGATGCCCTTCCAGTGACGAATACGATGCAGCGCACTAATGTGTATCCTTAAAACGGAGGAAAAGTGATGCAGTGCCAAATAGGCTACCCCACAAGCTCGAGAAAGGTGCATTGTGACTTTCTCTTAGAGCTCCACTGCATGCATGCATGGGCTCTGGGGGCCATGGGGTAGTTTCCCGATAAGTAAACCATCAGCCTTGGTGATTGGTATAAACATTAGATCTTTATATCTTAGTTTAGTGCTTGGTGCTTACTCATTTTATATCTTTTATTTTTGCAACTGATGTGGCACACAGGCAAAGATGGCCCCTAATTTTAGAGGGTTTACATAGGGTGCAATCCACTTCCTCCATATTTCTGTTTACCAATGCATGTCCTCCTCTAATGTACAAGTGAAGCCCTGCTCTCGGGGCTGAAAAAAGTGAGCTGAGTTGCAGGATTTCACAGTTTGGCCCTGCGGCTTGGAGCCGGGTCTGACGTCTCAGGGCCTGGGTGTCAGGGCAACCAGCAAGCGGCGCTTCAGTCCCAGCTCAACTCTCAGCGCCGCTATCGCCGAAAATGTCCAGAGAGGATCGGGTTACACTACGCCCCATCTTTAAGCCCCAGTCAGTGCGCCGTTAGCCGCAGGACAACACAGGATAGGATAGGATACCGGCCGCCGGGAAAGTAAAGCCTCCACACTCATGTAAGTGGCTATTTTCTGACAAGTTAACGCCGGAGGAAACGTTACTGAACCCGGATTTAACATTAACTTCAGCTTTCGCGAGAGTCGCCTTTGTTCGCCACATTTTCGCTAATGTGAGGGAAATACTCTGAGACGCCCGTTGTCGCGGCGGGTCACTCAGCAAGAAAGACGGGATTTAAATAGGTTTTAGTGTCTCTTTTTTAACTACAAACTGTTTTATGTGTACTGTACGCAGCCACCGAGGACGGTTTGGGCTCCGGAGCAGCGGTGCTAGCTAACTTCTCCAACGTCTCCTTCTCGGAAGCCTGTTGCTCTTTAGCTCCATGGATGAGATGAGGAGGAGGAGGAGGAGGAGTTGAGAAAAGCGGATTGTCCCGAGTGCCTTTATTCAAAACACTAGCAAAGCTTGACTGTTTTTAACCACAATACACATACGTATGTTGTCGCAAACGATTTATTGAATAAGAATGCATGAATGTAATACAGTCGGCCGACATTTTCTGTTATTTTAAAGAAGAGCTGCACGATAAAACGCCAGTCTGTTATTATTAGCTGTTTGTGGTGACGACTGCACCTACGATTATTTTCAGAGGCAAATGGCACCTTAAAGCTCCCGTGTAAAAGGGTTGAAGTCCACTGTATACCGGTAGCTAGTGAGTTCTTTAGGCCTTCAATGATTACAAGCCACTGCAACTCTAAGAGGAGTCACCTCTGCTCCTGCTTAAGCGTCGGAGTGGCATATCTCCAATACATGTAAGCGTCCCTGAATGCAACACATATAATACTTATATTGTTACAGCTATATTATTGTAATAGCATCAGAAAATATGTGTTAACCCACTGCTTGGCAGCCTATACAGACAACCTAACTGTGAAAGCCCAAAACCATGTTGGAATATTTTGCCAGTGTGTGTTTATTAAATCTGAAAACTAAATTTGTGTGGAGCTGGATGCCAGGATTCATTTGAATCATCTTTTAGGTGGACATACGTTTAAAGGGATTTCAGCAGCAGCCATAAAGTAGTAAAGACAAGTAGATTCATGCAGAACTCATCTCTTTTCCCGCAGCAACTTATTAGTAGGCCACAGAAAGTCAACACGACTGAAAACTAACTTTAATTAAAAATAAACCCAATAAGAGACAAGTCGAAGACAAATACAATTCGCAGCGGCCACATACTGTATATTTAGGAAGCTCATTAGTCGGCTTGGAAGCTATAAACACACAAAGTGGATGAAGCAAATGAAATGAACATAAACAAACCAGTGCTGTGGTGATCCTGGTGCCACATGTTCTGTAGCTATTCTAAGACTCTATACAGGGCTTTTAATTATCCCACCAATCTCCTTTAATCGTGTAATGTCTCCCTGAGTCGTGTCATGCCTGCAACAAAGCCACTCCTAAAGTCAAGTATGACGTTCCTGAGACGGGAGTTGACAGCCGTCACACCATCAGTAAAAGAACGAATCAGACATTAAAGACGTAGCCACCCTCATTTGTTACCATTAGGTTTTTGAAGGCGTTGTGTGTCAAGGCTTTCACTGGCCTTGTTTACATAGCAATTTTTTTTAAAATTTAGATTCAGTCAGTCTGTGACAAACACATGTATCACATAGTTTGATGGTAAAATTGTACAAACATATGTATTTTGAGTTACGGTGGGTCATGCAAGGATGAGGAACTGCAATATTTGGCCGTGGGAAATCTTAACAGGCATTTGAACTATTTTCTTACATTTTGGTACAAATGGTAGTCAAAACAGAACACAAAACAACAAAACAGTTGATAAATCAAGTAATTGGCTGATTAGTATATGAAGAATGACCTGTGATGATGTAAGCAGGTTGTTAGGCTAGTTTTAAAATAACTGATAAGACTGTTTGCCTGAAAAGGATTGTTAATCTTTAGAATGTTGTTTCATGACGAAATAAGGCTGTATTTATCTGGGAGTGAAGTGGATAGTCATATTTAATGCTGACTGCAGACATATCATGCTGCCAAAGTGCAGTGAATGAAGTCCCAGGAATGTAAATTACCAGGTGTTAATCCATCAATAAGAGCATTAGTCAAATATAAGGCAACTAACGACCTACAGTAGATGTGTGCTCCAGCAAGCACACTGCACCATTGCATTGGGGACTGAATAAATAGCCCTCAGTTCTTCAGCACAATGGTTACTGTGTGATGTTATGGTGAAGCATTCTTAAGAGATAAATATGGCCCCGACTGACAGGAAATAAATCCATTTTCCCTTTCATGTTGACCTTTCGAAAAAGACAGTGTTTAAGAAGATGGCTTTCGAGGAGAGTGAGCCTTTCCAGCTCTTATTTTCTGTTTGCATCGAGTGTTGACGTTAAGTTGATATTCAGTCCTTTGTTTGTTGAGAAAAACACGTAATACCCTGTTTTGTTCTTTGCAGGCCTTGAAAAAGGAAGGGATAAAATTGCTGTTAATGGAGAGGAGTGACATTCATCTGCAGTTCAAAAAATGATAGAAACAATGGGTAAGTAATCATTTTTTGTTGTTTTATGGCAGCCAGAGACAACTGATTGAGCCAGTGTGTTATTCATTATGTTGAAAATACGTGTTAAGGAAATGATAACAAGGAGTGTCCACTGTATCTATCAAATGTCTTTTCTCTCCTTCCTCCCTCCCCAATTTAGCAGGCTGAGCTTTAGTGTCTCTGATATCAAATAGTCAGTTTAATCAAGGTTCAACACCACCATAATAAACAAGACAAAACATGAAATATTGCCTGTGCACACTCCCCTTGCCTTTTTTCATTTTTAATCATCATTTCTAAAATGAGCATTTTTTTGCGCAAGGGTTTGGTCTAGGCAGTTGGGTGCCCGTCTTTGCTGGCTCTGCATCCGTATTTGGCTCCCGCTGTGAGTTTTTCTCAACCAGTAAAAGAGGCCCTGGATTTAGTTCAAGGCTTGTGGACAGCCAATGTTGCCATATCTGATAATGTTGCCATATACTTGATTGTTTGTTTGTCCCCATAGAGATTTATTTGTCCAACTGTCAAGCATGGAGCCAAATCGGTGCTGCCAGCTTCTTTCTTTAAAGCCGCAATCTGTGGTCACTCTCAGGACTGGCATGTTGACCATGTACTTATGTGCTATCAGCCGTAACATGCTGGTTGGGCCAATGAGAATTGAGCCTTAAATAATTTAAATTTACATTTCATTTCTTATTGTGTTTATTAAGTACAGAATTCAGTATCAAATGTGATATTGTTTCAATGGAATCAAACTAGTGCTGCAGTTTTTACTATTTTGATAGTGTCATCCTTATTCTCTGCTCCAGGACCACCTTGTCTTTTGGACGAGACACAAATGCAAACAGACCGACACACACATACATGCCACACTCTTATGGGACTCCTCATTATGCACTCTGAGGCAAGGGCAATGAAAATGATGCACTTACCTGGATAGGAACAGTGGCGAACAGGAAAAAAGAAATCAACTTAGGCTCTGGTGTTATTGGCTTGTTTACAACCTTTGTTCAGACAACAAAGCTTCTAAGTGCAAAAAGTGCTGTGGACCTTGTGCACGCCCTATTAGGTGTTAGTCACAGTTGGTGAGCTTCGGAAATTGCTTCATTTTTGTCCAGATGACGTTGGGCTTGCCCATCCTCACTAACAAGCCACTCTGGAGTTGCTCGATTGTGGGGCTTATGCAGGGTCCAGCAAGCAAACTGCAGAGGGCCGGATTCTTTTATCTTCCCCTCCCGATACCCATTCTATGGTCCTGTGCAACCCACCATTAACCCTAAAGGCAGAAAAGGAAACATTGCTATTCTGCAGACAAACAGCATGTTGAAAATTGTGTTTTTTTCTTCGGGTGCAAAACCCGATGCTGCGTGATTTCGATACCGTAAGGTCTGGTGAGCACCATTCGGCCTTAGCTAAGCCTACAGGTTAAGATGTGTGGCTCTCTCCATCCTTCCTGCATACATCATTTACATGTCACTGTTGAACATAACAGAAGTTAAAGGCATATGCCAAATAATTATAGAATATTATATATTTCTTTAAATATTATTAAGTAAGCACATTTCAAAGTATAAATGCCCTATGCCCAAACGCCCTTCCCTGTCTCACTATTTCTCCCCCTGTACTGATAAAGCCTCTGTCCTCATCACCTCTCTCCACCTCTATCTCTCCCACGCGCCTCTCCTCCTCCCCCGCGTCCACTCCTTCACTCCGGCCGGCGCTGTCACTGAAATATGCGACGGCTTGCAGATACACAGCGTGCCTTGCAGGCGGTGGAGCGTCTCCAGGCCAAACTGAAGGAGCGGGGGGAGGTGCCCACTGAGGAGAAGCTCAGCCTGCTCAAATCGGTGCTCCAGAGCCCCCTCTTCCACCAGATCCTGGCCTTGCAGAAGTCCGTCCAGCATCTCAGAGACCAGGTAAACTGAAAAGTATTTCACGGCATCCACTTTTTATCATTGCTAAAGACCTTGCGGGTGCAGATGTCTGTAATAACAACAGGACTGTTTAGCACATTAAAATTAGCTTTAATTTACATGTTAGCACTGCAGTATTCATTATTGTGAGTGTAACTGGGCCGGCGAGTCTATGAACATGTTAAATTAGAATAACAATGTTGAATACAAATTAGTAACGCTGGGCTCCCAGGCACCATGGAACGTCACAAAGAGGCCACAAGGTTATAGCCATGCATTATTGGTATATGAGTATAAACTGCCGAAATGCCAGATGGCGGCATCAGAAATAAAAAGCCCAATTTAGCCCTTTTATGACCTTCATGTTGGATCAGGGCGGGGGATATAAAGTGACGGCCGTGGTTACTGTGGCAGTGTCACCCTGCAGAAAATGTAGGCGCCAAACACCAACACCCATGCCGTAGCTACGGTGACATTTTGATGTCGAGACATTAACTAGCCTTTAAGACTCGCCTAGACCAAGTGTAAAACTGAAAGCAATAGCCCAACCGCCACAATGGATTGTAATGTTAAAGTATAGGTTCACATTTTTCAGGTTTATCTTAAAATGATGCCAGCGTGCCCATATGTACTCTGAAAAAGGTATTGGCTTTTTATCATTCCTTCTGTTCATGCTGGGGAAATTTTGCACTAAAAAGACTGTGACCTTGCGAAGATAGCCACTTAATTAGACTAGCTCAGACTGTTGAAGCCTCGTATTTGCTTTGGCTGAATGTTAGAATGCATATTTGCACGGGAAGACTGTGGAATCACATTAGGACGGGAGGTCTTAACAGCTGGTACGGGCAAGTGAAACAACTGCAGCCAGCAATAGTGCTTTTGATGAACATACAGGCATGTGAGAATTGTTTGAAGGGTCTTTTGTCAAAGCTTGCATGATAACTGTAACATCATGCAGAAGTAGGTTACAGTTAAACTTAGCTAAGGAGCAGCATCCAAGCCATTTTTGGACAGCACCACCTAAACTAACGTAAAAATCAACGTAGAGAGCATCAAAACTAACCGAATAACTTTTCCCAGATCTAATAGCTATTCGGGTGTATAATTTATTATCTGTTCTAGTTTTTCCAACTTTCTGTTCACAGATATGGTAATAATAGTGGTCCAAAATGATGTAAAATTGCATATTTTTTATTGGAAAATGCGAAATTTTCTTGAGGGCAAACCTCCAAACACCCCCACCAGCAACGTGCACCTAAGTCCTCCACAAACCACGGGAAAACACTGTCAGTCAGGTTAGAATATTTTCCATGTCCATTTCCTCCACGATGGCTCCTGCCTTTATCTCTCCTCTTTCCTGGGTGACCTCAGAGATTCTGTTTTTGGCTCATGTCAGGACACACGCCCCCTCCCCTTTCAATCCCCATCCCCAATAGTGTTGCTGCTATGGCCAAATTGCTGTCAGGGTTCACACAAGCCAGATATAATATGGGTACATGAGCAGAGATAGTTGGCCTAAGTCGGGAACTCTTTTTCAAGCTGATTCTCTCCACTGAGAATTGAACATTTGAGTGGAAAGGAAAGAGCTCTTAAGTCACAGTGGAGAGGGGCCAGGGTAAGCGTTTGAGAAATAGAGATGAAAATATGTGAGCTATGCAGTGGGAGGCAGGGATGCTAGAGCTTTTTACCCCTTGTGGAATTTAGATTATAAAAGCCCTGCTGGCATTTTTGTGTGCTTGCGATTTAGCTTATTTCAAAAGAGGTACATTCCTCTGCGTGTGTGTTTGCTGATGCATGTGTGTTTGTTTTACTAAGCAAAATTTATCAGGCAGCCATTCATCGTTTTAAGTCCCTCAAAATGGACCCATTCCTCGTTCTAACAATAGTAAATAGACGCATCTCATGAAGTGCATCAAGTCTGTGTTATGTTTTCATAGAGCTTCCAGACCCAACTGCTCTTGTTTGTCCCCCCTAAGCAGAACCAGTTTGGACAGTGGGTGCGTTTTTGTGTTTTGTTGTGAGACAAGAGCCAGACACACACACACACACTGTCTGTCCTCTGGCTCTGCTAGTTAGGCCTTGCATGGGCCCATGTCGCTATGGCGACAAGGCCCTGCTCTCCAATGAGAAAGACGCCGCCGTGTGAAGTGGGGCAGAAACAATTTCTTAAATGTGCAAGAACCAAACTGGAACTTTAATCCTCTTAGCCGGGCCCCAGCTAACAAAGCTCAGGCATGAGGACAGCAACTTAGCAGCATGCTACGCTAACTTAGGCCGGCCCAAAGGGTCTTGTTTGCAGTGTGCAACACTAATGTGTCCTGTCCAATGGAGTTTTGTTTCCCAAGACTAATCTGGGACTGTGTTTAAAGGAGGCATAATTTACAGTACATGCTTCCGAAGCTTGGAAAGTTGTGCAGTTGATTTCCTTCGCAAATGCACAAGTTCACAAGGACAGCTTTTGCTTGGCAATGCCATATGCCAAATGGAGTGTTTATGAAATTATTGCTGTGTTATGTCCGTCCTTTTGAATCCAATTCAGATGGTCGTAAACATTATGCCCTTTGGCTAATGAAATCGGAAATTCACTGTTTTATGTAGTTGTCGCTTTCATGTAATTCAACTGTCACACAAGTAAAGTCATTGCAGTAATTAAAACCCAAGCATATTAAGGCATCCAGATGGCCACTGATGCTTTTTTTCCACCCGCCATGATAGAAATATTGTATTTGGAGCCTAGTCATTGTTGGAACATCAGCTAAGAGCCATTATCTCCTGAAGGATTAGGCTGCCATAGATCCAGCTAATCGTGGTGGGATAACAAACTATTTGGCATCCCAGTGGTTTCAGACACCCAGACTTCAGGGTTTTGGTGTCTAAAATTAAATTTGCTAAATGTTTTTACGCTCACAGTAGGAATGAATTATGATGTTTTTTGTTCCAACTTTTAATCGTCTTTGGTTGGACTAATGCCAGAAATCGCTGCTCTCTGTTGGAGTATTTTGTGGAAATTCAAAGATGTTGTGGAGCTGCAAACTGGAAATCTAACAGACATCACAACTTTTCGAATAGAAGTCATTTTCAATTTGATCTGATTTTCCTCCATGGTGTTATTTTGCACGTGCATTTAGGAGAAAATGCGCACCACAATAATCGGTCAATAAAAAACAACTGGCTTATTTCTTCATTTTTCCTAGGGGAGTGTCCCAGTGTCACGTGGGAGTGACCATGGCGATCAAGTTGCCACAGTCAAGCCCAATGGTGGCCATATTTTCTGCGCAGACACTTCGGCTGCTACACATATCAATGGCAAGATGTCGTCTGAAGAATTCGACCACATTATTCACTCCATGGCACAGGTATAAGGGACTGTAACACCAAAGCCATCATTGTGGTATTTGTATCTGCTTTTGAGTTTGATGTCAATGTAATAACATTAACATAGTGACGTCATGCTGCTTCTGAAGTCTGTTGTTGAGTCCCCAGTAGATTTATTACCATATTTTTTTTATGTTTTAGTCATTTCACTCACAAAAATCAGCACCTCATCTATAAACAGGTAGATCACCTTGAATCGGTCTTTCTTAGTTCAAACCAATTATCCAAAGATAGTTGAAGACAAGAACCACAGGCAGCACACTGCCTTCTTTTCTCTTGAGACACTTCAAATAGACTTCTAAAGGCTGCCTGTAGCTTTGATGCTATGGTGAATCAGCGCGGGCCCAAATTCTACGTACATATATATATGTGTGTGTGTGTGATCCAGGGGCGCTACGTGACGCACGCGGAGCTGGAGAAGCCGGAGTCAGGAGGTCTCGGCTTCAGCGTGGTGGGCCTAAAGAGCGAGAACCGCGGGGAGCTCGGCATCTTTATCCAGGAAATTCAGCCGGGGAGCGTGGCTCACTGGTATGTAAGAATCAACATGGCATCATTCAAAGAGCCATGAGAACATTGTGAGACTTCAAGACTGATTAAAGTCTAATCACAGAACCTGCGTTCCAGAAAATTTTTCAGCATTTGGCCAATTGCTGAATTAGAATTAAGGAATTAGAGAAATCTTTTTCAGACACTCAGGGACTATTACAGATTCTCTGGGGACATTAGAGAAATTTAGGGACTTGGCCATTTTACTGGAAATGCATGAAGATTTTACAGCTTGTTTCAAAAACACTTTTTGCATATAGTACACTGGCTTTTAGATTTTTTTTTTCAAATAAAAACTATGTTTCATGCCTTCAAAGCATTCAAAACAGATTTGACAAACTCTGGCAGCTATTGTAAGAGCAAATGACAAAGTTACACTGTCAATGAGAAGACAATGAGGATTGTACGAGCATGCACTCTATGTGAAATGAGGTGAGACAGATGAGGATAATTACTTAAACAGAGGCAGATTTAGTTAAAATGCCATTGACACAATTAGACACCACTATGACAGTCCATGTTTCTTTCCATCTACAGTGACGGGAAGCTCAAAGAAGCTGACCAGATCTTAGCCATCAATGGCCAGCCCCTGGACCAGACGGTGACCCACCAGCAGGCTATAGGCATCCTGCAGAGTGCTTCAGAGAGGGTGTGTCTCACGGTGGCAAGAGGGCCGATTCCTCAGCTGGCCAGTCCGATGGTATCCCGCACGCCTTCTGCTGCCAGTACACTGTCAGCCAACTCCAGCGCGGTACAGATACATTCTCTCACTGGTGTCATGAATGAAAAAAAATGATAAGATTGGCTAAAACTACTGATTAAAGTTATCCTTATAGTACAGAGGACAACACTATGTTGTCAGTTAAAACAGCACCTGTATTATCAAGCTTAATCTCAAATTTATTAGCCAGATAAATAAAACTCTTGTTGAAAGTTAATTTATGAGCTTTGCCATTTCTTCTCTTGCACTACGGCTAGTGGCAGCACGTGGAGACAATTGAGCTGGTCAACGACGGCACTGGCCTTGGCTTCGGCATTGTGGGAGGAAAGACCACCGGGGTTATTGTCAAAACCATCCTTCCCGGAGGCATAGCTGATCAGGTGATTGCACTAATGCATGTGGATTTTCTTTGGGAATTGGCTTCCGGAGGGTTGAGCATTGTTCGTAGATGATAATACAGTTATTATCATAAAAAGAAGAAGGTTGTTTTTGTATTGTATGACACATCGAGAGATGATTCTTGTCAGTTAGTTATAATGAGAATGAGTTCATTGCAAGCAAGCACAGAATTAACTGTCACTCTGTCCTTTGTTTGGTACTGACAGTGTCATTACGGGTTTGATTTCTACTGAAGCTAAACATGCTTTTTCTACCTCAGGACGGCCGCCTGCGCAGCGGGGACCACATCCTGAGAATCGGAGGCACTGACCTGTACGGCATGGGCAGCGAACAGGTGGCTCAGGTCCTCAGGCAGTGTGGCAACAGGGTAAAGCTGGTGGTTACCAGGGGTCCTGTGGACGAGAATCCCTCCGTCTCTGCTATCATGCCTGTGGTGCTCCCCACTGTCAGTGAACAACAGGTGAAAAGGGGCTGTTTCAATCTAAACCACAAATATGGCAGAAATTTGATACAGATTCTTGCAATAAGGAAATGTGTCACATTCAAATTGATTTCATGATTTGGAGTATCACTATAGTAAAGCAATTTCTCCATAGCAAATCATCAAAATGAAAATGTATTACCACATGCGACACACACTCAGAGCGCACACTTTTGTCAAGACACACTTCAGACCTGAAGTTCAGGTCTTTCATCTCCAGTTTCATCCCCTCATATTCTTGACGGGCCCGGATAAATGGAATTAAAGAAAATAGCAGGTTAAATCACCTGTGACTCACACTTTGGAGAGCAGATATTGCTTTACTTTCCCAGAAACAGCACTTACAAACAGTGATTTCATGGCAATTCTCAACACTCAGCCCTATTTAAACATGAATGAATTTCACTGACTCACTACATGAATGACGAACATATCCTTTTGATCAAGCACATTAGATGTGTTTTTTATGGCTGCCAGGTTCAGAGCGCTCATTATCAAAGATGAAAAATCTATTTTGGTGACCATGTGGTGCAATTGGATGACTGAAGTGCCATTACTTGCTGTTCTAGTGTTGTCAAATGAATCATCCCTTACTTCTCTTTGGTTAGTGGATGTTTACCTGTCATCCCCATTAATCTTTTCACAGGATTATGAGGAAGAGGAGGCTGAAGCATTTGATGTGAGCCTTACCAAGAACACTCAGGGACTGGGGATCACTATTGCCGGCTATGTTGGAGATAAAAATTCAGGTGAGAAAAGCCAGAATAAAAGACCATTTAAGTGTCATATCGATGTTTGACTAAATAAACACTTAAGCTGCAAGGATTCATTTTTATCAAGCCTATAAATAGTGGATCAAATGTGTAATATGAAAGGGATGAACCCAGTTTTATCACAAAACTCTACAAAGTGTTTTAGCATCTGTTAGCTTATTGCTTCAGTTTTTGGGCCTGCAAACTTGGCTTTGCTCCACCACATTTTAAGCCATAGCTGCAAAAAAAAAAACCCTGATTAAACCACTGTATGCTATCTTTCACCACCAAATGGTGGAGAGACAAACTTAGCCTAGAGCATTTAGCAGCTAAAGACAGAGAAAATTTCCTCAGAGGTCCAAAACAGAGCTTACAAAAGGGTGAATCTTAGACTTGCATTCATCAGGTGGACAGAAACACGACTTGAAACGGATGCTATTGTTGCTCCACGTCCGCTGGATGTGAAAATTGTTTGCCAACATGTTAGCCACTACAGCTTTATAAGGTGATATGAATGTGTTTGGGTTTTTTCCCCTGCCCCGAAACTGCTAAAAAAATTATGTTTTTACTTGTATTTGTCTATAAAATGTGGCAATTAGCGATAATATAATGGGGCCACAGAGGGCCTTTTATTGTAACATGTTGTATGCATTGAATTTCCTTGCAGAAATAGTGTAGGACATTCTTCATTAAGCACACTGTGCTCATCACATCATTGTTTATGATGTAACATCCTGACTAACACTGACTTTTAACATCTGTTTGCTTTTCTCTTTAGGGGTTTTATTCCATGTCATGATTAATGGCTATGCTCCTCATCTCCTAAATATTTTTTTTCACTTGTTCTGACTCCTCAGAGCCCTCTGGTATTTTTGTTAAGAGCATAACAAAAGACAGTGCTGTAGATCAAGATGGCCGTATTCATGTTGGAGACCAGATAATAGCTGTAAGTACTTCAGTTATGCTCTTTGTAGCTAACTCTATTTTCTCTGTCTTCAGTGGCATAAGGTAAAATATGCAGTGAATGTTTTATCTTATCTATTATAGTGATCACATTTACTCATTGAGTCAATGAGGGAAATTATCATGTGCATAATGAATAATTCACAATTAACTGATAGTTCATGAAGTGTTTTTTTTCTTGTGACATTGAATATAAAAGAGAATCTGCGCACATAGCAATTAAGCTCTTAGGTTCATTACTGCAGGACATTAACAATGAAGTTAAACCCTGTGTAATTTTTTGCATCATTTGAAAGATGAGTTAATGTTGCCCTGGCTTTATTTGTCTTTTTGTTCTGGTGTATGTGTATGTGTGTTTGCTTGTGTGTGCTTTATTGACTTTTGTTCTTAAGTGTAAGTGATAAGGTGCTTTAGAATCCAACTTAAGAGCCGAATAAAACACTTAATTGACTGTGAAATTCATTAACAAAATGCAATTCTTACTTTTCATAAATGCTCTGAAGAAATAAACTGAATAGCAGAATTATGCTGGAATACTTATTAAGATTGCCATCTCTGTCAAACAAGAATATAGATGGCAATTCAGCACACAATGTCCATGCAAGCTGTTCTGGCCCTTGTTTAATCCATGGTCTCACAAATGATCGCCCTCTGCAGGTTGATGGTGTAAACATCCAGGGATACACCAATCAACAAGCAGTTGAAGTGCTCAGACACACAGGCCAGACAGTCCACCTTAAGCTGATCCGGCGGGGCTTCAGGCCTGACGAGATCCCCCCCGCTGTGGCCCCCGGCGTCACCGTCCTGCCCGCATCCACCACCATCCCCACCACCACCACTGTCATGAGGGAGCTGGAGCTGGAGAGGAAGGAGGCTGAGGAGGCTGCTAAAGGTAGGAGGGATAAAGGGAGAGAAATTTAATGAGGACAGACAAAAACACGTTTCCTTGTTACTCCTCATCCTGTCAAAAAAGGTGTCATTTGATGTGCAAATGTGGCTCAGGCACGAGTTTTCATGATGCAGTGACTCCAAATGAAAATTTCAGTCACTCTTATCAATGTATAGAAATATGGAAGCAGGACTTTCACCAGCTGCATATAAAATCAGTGACTTGTGTCATACTGAATTACAGTCCAAGCTAATGTCAACACTGTGATATACTGAGAATGAGAAAGGTGGCCCTTTTATTGAATATTTAACAGGTGTCTTTACTTGGCTACAGAAGGATTTTTTGTTAGTATCTTAATATTGAAAAATTAATTCCTTTTTGCCTGTTAAAAGGTTCCTACAAATTCTAACAATTGAATGAGATTGTCCACTTCACTGGCCATCTATCCCTAATAAGAGAAGGAATGCACTCATTATGAATAATCAGTGACGAAGGCCTAGGGGACATTTTTTTTCTCATAAAGTAAAGTAAAATAAAGTCAACCACTTTGTAAAACAATTTCTGTGAAGTACTGCCCTTCTCATTCATTATTAGAATAATGCACTGGCTGGACTGACACGGCAACCACATTTCTACAGAAATAACCCAAAGCTTCTTTCGTGTTGTTTAGACCCTGAACTATATTCAGTAATAAATCAGCATGTGATGCCCAACATTTGACAGAGCGTCCACATTTGAGTTACAGCTGAGGTCTGCATGCACATGCTCGTCCGCATGATGCACTTCATGTTTTTAAACAACTTTTTGCATTTTTATGATACATCATAAATGATACAACATCAAACAAGCTAGACGGAGAGTGAACAGACAGATTCTTGTCTCCAGCTGCACTGACAGGACCTCCGGGCTATAGCAGAAGCAAGAAAAGCAACTTGCACAAGTTGTCAATAATGATAGATGGAGACTGAAAGCGATTTGATTTGGCAACAGGAAGTTATAGCCCAAAAACCTGCAGATAAAACTCGCATTTGGCAGATAGAGGAGGCCAGTATTTTCTTGGCTGCTGTGAAATCTGTTAGAAAATAAACAGTTACAGGAGTTTGCACTTTTTAGTATTACAGATAATGAATAAAGAGCAAAGAATGCATATCAGTGCATCCTCATATCCTCATATTATATGAAATTAGATCCCTCAAGCTCCTTTTAGAGAAAAAAAACAGAATAGACGGTAACTAACTAAAATATATTTTAGGTAACTTACTGGGCATGAGATAGTGTACAAAGCTGTAATTAGTCATTTAATGACTTAATTTCATTTACATTTAACTACTCACTTAAATTGTTGTCAAGTCAGTTTTAGGGTTGTTGAGTTCCTTTTTGCATACAAGACTAGCTAGTATTCGTTTTATACTGGCACTTAAAAGGTGCTGATGTACAGCGCAGACCATAGCTTGCCTGGGCGCATGGGTAGTAATTTCATGGGCGACCAGTTTGGTGCCTTGTGGAACTCCAAAGACATAAACAGTGGCATGAAGTTGTAAAAAAAAGTACAGGGATCATTAAACAGATATTTGAAGTCCTGGAATGTTTATAGCCTGTCATTATGGATAACATCAGCAGGGGCATGTATATCCTTTTTGGACCAATAAAGAAATGAGATAGGTTCCTCTTCTAAAGTGAGGGTGGGAGTGTTGGGAATGCATGAAATAAGTTGTATAGCGAATAAAAAGACACTTCCTATTCCAAATGAATACAGCATGGATGTTTATGTTTTTTTGCATGTACAGTATGTGTGCTATTACTTGAGAGTGCATGACTTTTTCCAGTGGCAATGTGCCTGTACTGTCATGTGTCCATGCTGCAACCCGCTTCTTTCCGTCTCACTGTGTGTCTCATTGTGCGTTTACAGTCACTACAGATGAAAAGCCGCTCCAGACAAAGAGTGAAGGATCTGATGTCAGCCCAGCCATGGATCAGCTAACAGAGGACAAACATGGTAGGAGGCTGGGCTTTTTCTTCATGTGCACTAGCAGAGATACTTGGCACACATCTGACAGATAAACGTTTTTGTTGTCAGGACCACACAGACTGGCAAAACACAGTGCACGAGTTTTAGAAGTTTTAATATATGCACATGTTATTTTTTTCTCTGAAACCAACATTAGTACCTTGCAAATTGTTGCAAATGTATGTTGCATTGCTGGCTGTGAATGAATTTTCACAAATTTGCCTTTTATGTTGTTTTGTATATTAATACAAGTACTTTGCATTGTTTTCCAAGGGATGAAGCTCACACCCTTTGAAGAGGAAGAACTAATGAAGAAGTGGCAAGAAATTCTGGGTCCAAGTAATGAAGTTGTCGTAAGTTTCTTTTTTTAAAGTGAATTCCTTTCTCTCATGCATCAAATTATACTACTCTCAAAAGGAAGAATGACTTGAAGGGATTGAGTCATCACTAGATTTATAGTGATAATAATAATAGACGTGAAACATTTCATATGCTCACTAAGATGTGATTTCTTGTTCCTATGACAGGTGGCTCAGGTGGAGAAGTTTAGTGAGAACAGCGGCCTGGGCATCAGTCTGGAAGCCAACAGTGGGCATCATTACATCCGCTCTGTTCTACCAGAGGGACCTGTTGGTCGCTGTGGCAAGCTGTTCAGTGGAGATGAACTGCTTGAGGTACGTGGCCCCTAAAAAGAAAGAGAATATTTAATTAACATCAGTGTAGACCTTCTCAAGTTGCATTTGCCATTTTTGCTGTTAATGCTTAACAGAGGCTCAACATATATTTAAAAAGCAGGCTGTTTATGGGGTAGTGATGAGCATATACTACTTATTCACGTACTTAAGCTTACACAGATTGTCCATCACAGTGCCTCAGTGGTTAGCCAGGAAACAAAAAGGTATGTTAGGTGTCACAAGTTATTACTGCCTATGTATGTGTAATATTTGTTTCTGTAAATGCAGAGGTTGCATTTCCCCACAGGAATTGATAGAATTAAAGTCGAACTTAAAGCTGCACTCACCAATATTTTTTCAGTATTTTATATTAACAAAAGGTTGAATGGCTATGTGGAATGTGAAACGGGTCGCACATAGTGACAAACACACAGAAAACACAGCACCCCCCTTAGCTCAGTTGTCTTTTTCAGCTCGTTTTCAATTGTTACAGCCCACAACTTCACTGTTTTTGTTCACTCACTGCTCTCACCAACACTGTTTCTAGCCACAGTAGGTAGCTGTTTTCAGAGAAAAAGCTCTTGAAAACCCACTGTGTGTTTAATGGCAAACACAAAAATGGAAGACAAACAAAGGTAGCAACTAGTGGGTGAGCTAGTGTTGCTCCATGGCTGCTGGATGTGCAAAATTGGCAACTGTTTGTGAATACATTTGCCACACCAACTTCATAATAAAAAAAAGTCAATGAATGCTGCTCTTAACTCTAGATAATGTTCTTAGTTTTGTTCTATACTAAGAGTAACATTTTCTGTCGCAGGTCAATGGTATATCCCTAATTGGTGAGACCCACAAGGAAGTAGTCAGAATCTTGAAGGAGCTCCCACTCTGTGTATACATGACATGCTGTAGGCCTGCCCCTCACCTGCAGACTGACATAGATGCTGTCCAACCAGAGCCAGAAGCTTTGTCCACAACACCTGAGTTAAAGGTATTTTATTTGCAGATTTTTTGGGGATTTTCAACTATGGGATACACTGTTTTTCCTTGGTCACCGTTATAAAAATGAAATGTGAATGAATATTTTTCTTCTCAAGGTTAAAAACATGCAGGCTGTATGATTTACAGAGCTTTGCAGCAGATGATGCACATTAGTCCAGTCGAAAACTCCCTGCATCGCCTTGACAAGCAGTAATGTATCATGAAAACCGTTTCCCCGCCCCCTGCATATAAGCAAGGTGATATGATTGGCGAGCAATGCTCTTTAGGTCCTCCTACTCCTTTATAACCCATCAACCATTATTAGCTTAGCCTGAGCTGTCAATCGCTCCATTGGCTTTCCACATTGCCAACCATGATGGATTAAGACTTAGCGATAAGCAGGTGAGTCTGAAAGTTTATTAAGACCAATTCTGGTAATACCTCAGCAGCAGTAGCCAACAACATTTGCTAGAGATATGAGACATCAAAAGCAGCTTCCCTTTGGGGAAGGGGTTTTCATCTCTCCAGCTTTATCTATGATAATGTAATAAGGCCCTAGCATCCCAAAGATATTTCCAATTTATCTCCTGCCAGAAACCTGAGCCAGACACACAACTAGAGGGTAGCAGCCTATGGGTTGGGAGCACAAGCGAGGAAGGCGTGCTGTTACATAGAGATTTTGGGCTTTTCCTCTACAGAAACAAATAGACCTGAGCAGCGTATTGGTCGCAGAAGACTCAGAGGTGAGCGCAGCGGCAGCGACACAGGATAATGTGACAGAGGAGGCAATAGGATCTCCTTTGGCGATGTGGGAGTTGGAGATCCAGAATATCGAGCTTGAAAAAGGAGAGGGGGGATTGGGATTCAGCATTCTGGACTACCAGGTGGGACACCTTCCAAGGTTTCATAAAAACACTGTTTTGTTATTATTTTACACCAGTGTATTTGTGCTTTTACAGATGTTGTTATGTTGTTTCCGTCATAACATTTGGGGGCATTAAATTGTGTTGCCAGGAAAGCAAAATGCACCGTTCATAGTCATAATCTGATGAAATTTTTTGGAGTGTTTTGTCTTTCCATCCACATTTAATAGCATTTAATATATAGTAAAAGTATCCATGAAAAGGTGTTCTGCAGAAATACAGGCTCTACTGTGATGATGTGAACCAAATTCATTAAATTTCCTGTAATGTCCATGTAAGTTTGAGGCAGTGATTTACCTGCTGACCTCCTCTCTCTCTGAATTGCACTGGACCGGCTCCACCGCAGGACCCGCTGGACCCCGCCAAGACGGTGATCGTGATTCGCTCTCTGGTTCCCAACGGTGTGGCCGAGCAGGACGGCAGGCTGTTGCCAGGAGACCGACTCATGTACGTTAACACCACCAACCTGGAGAACGCCAGCCTGGAGGATGCTGTCCAGGCCCTGAAGGGGGCCAAGCTTGGCAAGGTCCAAATAGGAGTTGCCAAACCACTGCCTGTAAGCATTAGAATTAGTACCCTTTCTCTTTTCTTTGCTTTAAACCTGTCTGAAACTTGTGTGTTAGAGGTAAATGTACAAACGTATGCATGTTGGGGTTATGAAGAGTTTGAAAAATTTTGCTTTGAATATTAGTTCTGGATGTTAGGGGATTTGCCACTACATGTATGTGAATATGTGAGTCAGGCAGTCTTTATACTTTGCGACTTAGCATCCAGCCATGAGGGTTCAGCTTACGAGGGCTTGAATTTTTCATGCAGGAATAACAGTGGAGGTAGGCTGTGTGGTTTAGCATTCCGCCCGATGTTTCAGAGGAGGCGACCAGCCTAAAATGCACTGTGCCTTTGTTTCATATTATTATATGGCTGAGTTTTCCAAGAGCACAGACCCTCCTCTACATTTAAACACATTGAGGCACCTGTCAAAATACTGGGTCGCTCCAACGGCATGTTCATCGCTCCAGGCACCTGTACTCTTTGTACAGGATGTTTCTCTCTGCAAAACTGCCTGCAATCTTTCGGCTTTAGAGCTGCCTTTCTCTTGTATTGAATCTGCCGTTGGATTACACAGTGAGACCTCTGGGCTGCCAAGGTTAGCTGGATTACAGAGCTGTAGGAAGTCTCTGTGGAGTTATCCAACTCTCCTGCAGGACGTGGAATGTACTTCTGTGGGGTATTTTGTTGTATTGCCTCTCAAAATTGAGTCTGACAAGTGTAATCCTCCAATATGCCTTCTTGCTTTTCTTATACCTGCCTCGCCTGCATGCTACACAAAATCAATATCAAGAGCTCTTACTAAAGAATACGTGTGAAATGTTCAGGAGCTTTTCTGTTAATTCAAAGAAGAATCTGCCCTTTTGAGCTTTTTCTTTGCTTAAACGCTTATGCACCAAGATTAATATTTAACTCTATAGTTAGTATAATAAAAACTCTCAGTACCTCCTAACATCTTTTCCTATTCCATACTAATTTATTTACACTTGATTTGGTCACAAAAGAAAAAAAGAAATCAAAAGTCAAATTACATAAAGCTGGAGACACTGAAAGAATTTCTCCACTTTCCTAGGGAATATGTGGATATTCCCACTCTCCACACCCATATGGTGAGCAGGAAATTACTCCATCATCCACCATCCATTCATTTGACTTCAACAATATTTTGGTTGAAGAAGGAGAGGAAGAAGGACTGACTGAGGGCATCGTTTACCGAGCAGAGCCTGCATTGGTTAGTTAGCTTTTGGGAAAAAGTGACAAACTAGAACATCCTGAAAAATGGAAAACAACTTTACTTTTACTTTACAGCAGGTATTTGCTTCTGCCTAATTTTACCAAGAGAGGTCTTGTTTGTTTGTAATGATGCAGCAGTTGGACATGAGCAGTATTCTGATAAATAGATGCAATCAATTAAGGCATATGTGTGTGTTGTGTCAGCAGCATTTTGTAGTTTAGATTGGTTTAGCATTAGCAACACTATTGTCCTAGAATAGCGTGGTAAATTCAGGTATTTGTGATAGGATAGAACCAAATTGCTCAAAAATATAAGCCAGTTTTGTGCTGCAGTTGTCTATAGTACTTCCAATCATTATCACAGATTGATACCAGCGATGCAGACCTCCCTGATGAAAAAGTGTTAGATCACACTTACTCTGGGATCGAGGATGACACTTTCCAGGCGTCCATGATTGCTCTTCATGGTAGCAGCTGCAGCGCAGACTTGGATTACCTGCACTCATCCACACCCAAGGTAAGCAACTGTTTCATCACACAGCAACAACTGAAACCAAAAGCACAACTTCAAATTATTCCCTCATTTCATTAAATGTTACAGCAACACTATCTGCCCTTTGTCACAACGAGCTACCCAGCATGTAGTCATTATTCTTTGTTTTTTGCTATCGAGAGCCAAAATGTCATGAGAAATGTTTGTTTTTCTTTGTTGAGGCAGAAACAACATGACTGACTTTGTTGTTATATGAGGATTGTAGCTGCGGCTGCTTTTGTCGCTCTGGGTGCCTCAAGAACAGCAACTCCCCAAATGGATATTAAATTATAAGCAAAATAAACAAAGAAGAGCAAGGGGCACACAAACTGTTTTCCTAAGGGTATCTGTTTGCTTCCAGTTTTCCCAAAGGTCACGGCTGACCTTATTTGTAGGGCCTTCCTCCGAAATCTATGCTATAATAGGGCAGCCTAGAGGGACAGACATGGGCCAGAGCATTTTATAGTAGTGAGGGATTCCAAAAAACAGATTTCAGATGTGTGTATGAGGTCAGACAGCTCAGTCTTCTCCTGATGATGAACACTTTTCCCCAAAGCTCTAGAGAGAGGGAATAAGTCTGTTGATAAATCTCAGATTTTCTTTAGTGACAGTAAATGGTGAGGCTTTTCAGCCTTGCTGACAGTATCTAAGGTGATATTTTTTGAGGAATACGGATGTGTCTTTCTTTCCGGTCCACACCTGTTTTACGGAACAACAATATAAAGGTCAGCTGGGTGTTAAGTTCACAAAGTCAGCCTTCGAAGTCACTGTCAGGGAAGCAGTGACAGCTCTTTTTCTCATGATTGTCACTGATAGATTACAGTTGGGCTGCTTACTTTTCTGGCGTCTAGCTTTGAAGAGAGTCATTCATGTGCACGTGCACTGGTTGTACCGTTCAGCACCATTGAAAAACATATTGGAAATCTCTAAAGCACTCCAGTCTTACCTCTGAACTTAGAAGGACTGTGCCCTTTCAAAATAGTGGAACCAATGAAAATCAACGGATCAAACCGACGAACAACATTCTGAAACACACATTTTTAGAATCTCTGTCATGTGCATCTTGAATTTTATTCGGCTACACCTGCAGCGTGACACGATGAGTTTGATATTTGGATTACTTTTATGATAATAATAATAATTTAATGTCATGAAACGTGACACTCAAGTTTCAGATTCTGCCCTTAGATATTTGTAAAATACCATCTGTTTGTATTGAAATCCTTTTATAGATCCTATATTGTAATACACTGATTCCTAACTTTGTTGGCTTAAAATCAAAAAAACTATACTGGGAACAACACCTTTAAATAGATACCTGAGAATACTTGCCAGTATTGCACAGCCCAGTTCACCCCTTATTTATAGCACTACCTTATTAAAATTAAACCTCCTATTTCCTGTTTGACTCTACTTCTCATGCGTGCTTCTTGAGCCCCACTTGTATCACATATTTGCATATTTTAACTTTTTTTTGTGAAAGATTTATACATCTGTTGCGGCCCCCAAAGGGAAGTGCTCGCTGAGATTCATCACTACTCAGCCTGGTTCTAATAGAGTCTTAAATGCTGTTATAATAAAACTACATTTTGCGCATGGCAAGCTCAAGATCACCAGTAATTCCTTCTGTCCTCTATTGGCCGCTGATGGCTTTTCTATGGCTCATTACAAGGAGGGCAGGGTGGCGACTGAGCAAGATGAATCCCCCCTGTTGGGCAATTGTCTAACTAACAGAGTGGAACATTCATTCAGCTGCTATGCTTTGTTTTACCCTAGCTGACAGCTCGCCTGGACTTGTTGGACGAGCATCCCCGCTTTGCAACACTGCCGGGCCTCGCAGACAACACTCAAGCTTTCTCTCCGGAGAGGCCTGCCTCTTTCACTCCTCCGAGTTTGAGAGGTCACGTCCCGGATTTTAATGCCATACTAAGCGGTTCTGATCGGTTCCTGGCACAGCACTCGACAAAAGAGGAACCCGTGGAGTGTGCAAACTCATACAGCCCTTTTGTGGAAATAGGGACCATATTTAATGTCCCAGATGAACCCGTGGAGTCTCTTCACTATCAGAAGGAGCCACCCTTGTCTTTTGGAGAAATTGCAGACATAAAGATTTTGATGAAGGTAAAATAAGCTGCCTACTTACAAACCATAGATTTGTGCAATATTAACAAACAATAAAGTGACAGTCTTGAAAGAAAAAGACGGGCAATGAATATCACTGATGAATGACTGTTAGTGATTGGCAGTGAACATCACAGATAAAGGATGTCAAGCTGCGTTATAACAAATTCCTTGATCTTCCAATTAGAATTTCTTAAGGTGGCATCTAACCTTGTGAGGCTTTGCCTTGTTGGAGCCCAGCCTTATATTTTCATTTATTTTCATGAATAACTGTTGAATTGTCACCCTCAAGGACGAGGAGGTTGGCGTGAAAGAATCAGCAGAAGACGGTGACAAGGAGGCACTGACCTCAGGGAGCAGTTTTGAAAGGACTATCACAGTTGTCAAGGGCAACTCCAGCCTCGGTTTGTGCTAATCTCTTCACATTCTTTTATTTATTTATTTATTTTAATTATGTATTTACGCCTCAGCCTTCACACAAGTGTAATTGAGTTTGCGGGACTGAAAAGCGCGTTGGCCTTTACTTTAGTGTCTTTTTTTTTTTTTTTTTGCATGAATGCCAGATTTGAAGCAAAATGATAGAAAAGATTTGTGGCTTTTTTCCAGTTTGAAAGGGTAATTTCACAGCTATACAGGGTATTTGCATTTCAAAACCTGCCCACGGGACTGCAACTGACTCAGAGAATACTAAGTTTTAACTTCTAAACCAAATAGGTGTTATGAAGGCACTGTTTATAACCCTCAGTGCCTCATTGAAAACAGTACCTCATTTCGCTTTTTAGTACTCTTTGAAGATTTCTATTTCCTGTGCGATTCAAAATCTCTTCTATATACATTTGGGCTTTTCACTCCTAAACAGAACATACTGATGTTATTTTTATGATCTTTGTAAAAGAACCCCTGTGCACTGTGCTAAGAGGGAGTTTGAAAGTATTAGATATATTATGTATAAATATATTATGGCACATTCTGAAGCTACTCCATTGAGAATGAAGTAAAAACCAAATCTGTGAATACTGTGACAGCTTCTAGCATAATTTGCTGGGATATGAAGAAGTTTTCTTGTTTCCCAACTGATTTATTTTAGGTGGAATTTATCAATGAAACAATGTAGTTCCACATTAATGGAGCTTTTTCATTTATAATGAACTTAGTCCCGAAAATGTCTCTTGATTTCATTGAGGTTTTGATCTTTACTTGAGGAATTCAGACATCAGTGATCATCAGTGATCACACTTAAATGTGACGTTAAAACAGTTTGTTATTGATTCAGATCAAAATCCCAACTAGTGTGTCATGGTTTCTGATAATCTACCTCAAAGGGATGACAGTGAGCGCCATGAAAGATGGTTTGGGAATGCTGATCCGCAGTATCATCCACGGTGGGTCCATTAGCCGTGATGGACGTCTGGGTGTCGGTGATCTCATCCTGGCCATCAATGGGGAGCCCACAGCCAACCTGACCAATGCTCAGGCTCGCGCCATGCTTAGAAGACACTCTCTGATTGGGCCAGACCTGGGGTAAGAGATGATTAGACAGCAAGTGCATAGTCACAGACATCACATAAGATTGTTCAGAACAAGTTTTTGTGTAAAATGTATGTATTTAATGTTGCTTTTTTCAGATTCACGGCACATTGGCATTCACACATCCATTTAGTTCAGTTGTTCAACACCATTGCAAGGACGCAATGTTGTTTTCCAGTACATTGTGTATCAGTTAGCATTAGCCTTTACAAATTGGAGAAAACTCTAACAAAGCATTCTGTGCTGACTTTTTGTTGTATAGCTGAGTTTTCAATTCTCGGTAACACAGACATATTTTGATAGCAAGGTTTCGTGAAATTGTTCTTTGCTATTGAAAAATGAATGATGGTGAAATAGTGTTTTCTTGGTATAAATCTAGAAACTAGCACAGCTGCCTTGTATTTTTGTAAGCCACCACAAAGGGGTGGACCTCAAGGTCCAACCTTAATTCCATCAGGATTGCTTAAATGCAAGCTTTGCAAACACATATTCAATGTTTGTGTCAAATTGTTAGTTTTAAGCATTGAATATTTAGTATTTGTACTCGATTATGCGCATAATTTTTGGGTAATGTAAAAGTATGTTTAAGTTGCAGCTTAACTTAACCTTTTCTAAACCCAAATCAATGCGGGGAATGTAACCAAAGGAGGAATTCAGATGGTAAAAGCAAAATAAACTAAAGTCAATTCTGTTATTGCTGCAGTTGTCATATGTTGTGTTAAAGCAGTCAAAATCCTCCCACCCTTTTTGAGGAAATTAATATAATTGGATGTGGGATTTCACAAATTCTGCTCACTGAACTAAACTTGGCAGTTTGTTCGCTTCGGTGCATAAAAGCCAACTCTTCACATTCTAGATCTGCTTGTGCACCTGAGGACGATCTGTGCCCATTTTATGTGTGAGTATGACTAACTTCCACGCCGCTGGTGTTTCGGCAGGAAGCTGCCATCTCGTTTTCCTCTCGGCCCCTCCATCTGCCGCCGAGGCTTCATCGCAGTCTGTTAAAGAGCTTTATCCAGAGACAGAATTAGAAAGTCAGATCAGCCTAGCCGAGTGTCAGAACAATGACAACAAAATTTTTAAAGTTTTTGAATTTAATTGGCGAGAATGCTGTTCTTAATATCATTCAGATACATTGTTTAACATTTTAACGGCACCACGGTCGATTAACCAACATATATTTTAAATCTGTTTGTGGCAACAAACCTTAAAATAGTGTCAGCATCCCAGCACACAGTCAAATAATATCTGGATAAATCTTGACTGACTGCATCACTTACTTGCTGCCTAACTTCTTTTATTTCTGTGACTAACATGTTCACTTATTACCTGGAGATTTTGGACCATTCATATCTCACTTTTCTAACTCACTGTTTTTGTATTAATCATTGGTATTTAAGCCCCCCATGTCTCTCCCTGCATGTTGTCATATCTTAAATGAACTCACTCATCCATCTCATTATTTCGGCGTTCTTCATTTTCCTCTATGTTTGCATGCCGTCACGTGTGCAAACCCAATCAACTCATCTGTTGAGGATCTGTCAGCTTCATTCCAATGTGCAATTGTGCCCTTCAGAAACTACTTCACTCTGAATTGTTTGGAAATGGGACTTTAAGTGGGTGTCAGGTTTTGCCAGCCAGCTTTTGGTTCATTTCTCAACATGAATTAGTAACCTGCTCATGAATTAAATGATCGATACGCCCTTCAGATTTGTCACATGTTCGTCACACAGTAGGTGATGGAGGACTTGATTTGCTCAGGAATTTATGAAGGCAAACATCTGTTTTGAACAGTCACACGTGAAGTCACGTGTTACTGTGTGCTGCAGAACGCATATGAGAATTAGACAGCTCAGTGTTACTGCAGTCTTGTGTTTACAGATATATTTGCTGGAGAAAAAAAAACAAGCTTGTGAATATAAATTAGCAGATTTAAAAGAAACTGTTTTTTAATGAAGAGGGGGGAGGTTGTAGCGCTTTCATACCTGTTTGCACTTGAATGCCAGTTCTTCTCTATTTTTGGTAAATTACCATGTGAGATCATAGTGAACAGGTGCATAATAACCACTAAGGTGGGTAATAGGGTTTCTAAAAATGGGAAATGCCAAATTGTATGCTATAAGAAATGGTTGACTCATTTGTGTGCATGTGTGTGTCTGTGCTTACATGTGTGTGTGCGTGTGTGTGTGTGTTCAGCATTACATATGTTCCAGCTGAGTATCTGGAGGAGTACAAAGCCAACTTAGAGCAGGCTAAAGAAGATGTCTTCTCTGAAACATCTCCAGTGCCAGTTCCAGCTCCAAAGTACGTCCTCACACTCTACCACAGTAACTTTTGTCATGTGATCACACTCGCACAGGTAAACTTAAGCCGATGTTTGCACATTGTATGTATCTGTGAGGTCTAACAAACATGTATTTTGTTTCACAGAAAACTCTGCAAAAGCAATTTTTTAATCATTAAACATTGACATGCATGTTTGCTAGCGAGCAGCCTTTTTATTCCTTGCCTTTGTTGCAGCATTGCTGCGCTTCTTTGTGTGCTGATCAGTGCTGCTGATTAAAACAAACAAAAGAGGGAGCCACTCTCAAAAAAACATTGCTTCATAGCACTACTAGTGGTCAAAAACTCCACACAGTACCTTTAAGTCATGTTATCTAACAAACATTTTTTTTTTTCTCCTGAGAGCTTAAATAAACCCCTGACTATCATGAGTCAAAGTTTTCAGAATTTTATCAAACTCTTTCTCTCCATTATTGCCTGTTTAGAGATATTCTTAACCTCCCTGAACGGGAAGATGGAGAGGGAGAGGAGAGTGCCTCTTACAGCAACTGGAACCAACCCAGGAAGTGAGTACACACTGTATCTTCGCTCCAAATCTAATTTTGTGAACATGTCCATGACAGACAAGAACTTAATTTTTCTGCAAGTTACAGCAGACTTACAGTATCAGATCAGTAGCAGAGCCGCAGCTTTGAAGTGATGTCAAACTCCAGCATGCTGACACTGGTCCCTCCCTCAGAGTGGAGCTCTTCCGAGAACCAGGCAAGTCCCTGGGCATCAGTATCGTTGGGGGCCGAGGGATGGGCAGCAGGCTGAGCAATGGAGAAGTGATGAGGGGCATTTTTATCAAGCACATCCTGGAGGACAGTCCTGCTGGACAGAACGGGACCCTGAAGACTGGAGACAGGATCGTAGAGGTGAAGGAACATTTCAGGCCACAGATCTAATCAACTTAAAATTGTTTTTTGACATCATTTAGATTTTGTGTGCAAGATTTTAAGCCTCCTTTTTCGGAATAATAACTTAATCCAGTGTTATAATATGAATGTGCAGTCATTTGAGAGAAAAAACAAAACCCTGAAGAGAGTTTGACATCCTCAGAAAACACTGCAGAGTGGAGATTTTGAGTGCCTGACAGAATCTTTTCCTTGACATCTCTTTGACAGGTGGATGGAGTTGATCTAAGAGATGCTAGTCATGAGGAGGCGGTTGAGGCCATACGCAGGGCGGGCAACCCTGTCTCCTTCTTGGTCCAGAGTATTATCCACAGGCCCAGGGTAAGTCGGTATTAGTGTCAAACCAATTGCTAGTAACTACCTCATTATCCAAAGGTCACAATTTCCTCACTTTGTAGTTTTTTTCACCTCAAGTAAAAATTTAGTGTACCTGCTGCACAGGCCATTTAGGGCACTTTCAAAAGCTAAAATGTACAAGAAACAACCCCTGTAGTATCTGGTTTGCTTTCAAATCTTGAAAGACAGTCATTTTGAAATCTTTCATGAGAGCCACAGCAAACCCAGCATGGCATGTTAAATGTATTAGCAAGTTTTAACCTCTAAGTGCGACACTCATTGAAAATCAGCGCATCAACAGCATCGTTTGTTGTTTGAAAGTGCCCTCAGGCCTTCAAAGCATGACTAAGTAGTTTCCTGCAGGCGCTGCCACTGGCTTGGCTCCAGTGTCTGATCTCTCATCGTCAATCACTTTTCATGCATTGTTATCTACGAAATATTCCCACATGCTTTCCTTAACATTCTGGTTACTCATTAAGCCTTGTAGCAACTCATCATGTAATGTAGCACACCCAGAGGAAGGACACGAAAAGGGCCAAGAATTCATGTTGATGGAGATTTAGACTCAACTGTGGGATAGACTGTAAATATGTTTCAATATTTTTCCAGTAACAACAGCTGGGTATCTTGCAATGGTGAAGCCACACATATAATTAGCACCCAACTCTACCTCAGATCTACAGAGGTTTGACGTTACAGCATCTTTCAGCTCATTGTTTTGGCTCTCCAGCCTGCAGCTGTTTCAGTTCACACTCATTACTCTCAAAACATTATTATTGGCTGCTTTTTTCAGCAAGAAAAGCCATAAAAATCCTTTGTATGCTCTGTAGTGCCCAGCACCAGCAGGCAGAGTTAGCAACTCGCTGCTATTAGCTTAACTTCAGCCAGTTGTTGCCCTCAGGAAGTGGTGAAGACCAATAACAGAGCGAAAAGGACAAGACAATAACCTCATTTGCTCTGCTTGAAGCAATAGTTCTACATTTTGGGAAATATGCTTCTGCACTTTTTTGGTGAAAGTTGGATGAAAAGATTGATACCACTCTCGTGTCTGTCTTCGAGCTAAATATGAAGCTAACGTTACAGCCAGCAGACGCTTAGCAGGCAGACTGGAAACGGATAAACAGCTAGCTTGGCTTTGTCCGAAGGAGGCCAGACCTGCCTAAAGCATTTACAAGAAAAAACAGCAGGTTTTGTTACCTTTGGAGAGAGCCAAACTAGCCGTTACGTCATTTGCAGCTTTTTTGCTAAGTTAAGCTAACCATCTGCTGGCTATAGCTTTATATTACCAAACAAATTTCGAGCAAGAAAGCAAATACAAACCCTTCCTTGAAAGAGGGTAATACCTTATGTCCCCACAGGTGTTTATACTTCATTTTGAACTACAATTACTACATTATGAGTTGCCTCAAACCTCGTGTCCTCTGCACTCATTTCTCAGCCTGAGTCAGTATATAGCCCAGCTCCGTCACCTGCTGTAGAGAAACACACCACCGATTTCACATGCATGCCACATCGCACATGTCAGGTAATCTGTCTTTCTTTTTGTCTCCCTCATTTCTATTGCATCAGCTATCCATCACAGTTAATCTCGGCTGCCTTATCTCTCCTGACTCCACTTTCTTTGTGTCTGTCGCACTGTTTGCTGAGTCTTTCTTCTTAACTGCATCTTTGACTTTGACATACACATAATGTGCGTATTGACGGAACGGAAGACAAACTGGAATCGGAGATTCCGTCCGGGGGAAGAAGAACTGGGGGTTTATTGTTGTATCAAGCCATCCTATTCTACTTTCTATCACAGAGTAATCTAACTGTAACAATGACATGACCCACAACAACGTTTTTTAATCAAAAGGGTCAGCAAACGGTTCAATCAATTTTGTCACTGACACTAGCAAGTGTTTTAGAAAACGATTGCTGAAGGTGTGTCATGTTGACTTTTAATACACATCCAGACGAGATTCTTAATGCAATTTAACCATGGGGGTTATTCAAATGTCATTGCTATATCTAATAAAGGAACTCATCAAAGAAGCAATAGGAAAGCAAATAGGGAAATCATTTTTACCAGCGTGGCAACACAGCTGTCAGAATATACTCCAGACTGCTTCTATCCAACAAAGTAGAACAGGTAAACGTTTAGGAAGAAGGCATCTTTTCAATTTACTATGCAGTCATTGATATTGAGTTGCAGCTCCACTGAAATTCATAACAATGTACCGAATAGGAGGAAAAATATAATTTTGATTGGCCGAGATCTCTAAGTGCTGCAGGCAGGTCTATAATCAATGATGCTGTTTTTAAATGCAGCCACCGAGAGAGTATAATAGCACATCCTTGCTGCTTCCCTTTAAGTTTCCAATCCTTGTCTTGTAAGTGGTGAATAATCGCAAGGTAGCCTGGAGTAATCTTTGAAACATATTTTGTTAAAGTATGTCAGAAAAAAACAGGCTCCTCTCTGTTCTTTTCTTTCTTTCTTTCTTTTTTTTTGATGTAGAGGAGACGGTTGTCCTCAAGGAGGCCGCTTGCTTTAATGGTTACTCATTTAAATAGAACCTGAGGTGCTCCTGTCCCCCGCCCCGCCTTTTTTTTTTTGTCTCCCAGACGGCCTCCGATTCAATTTTGTCAGAAAGGCTCAGCCATCATATTAAATATTCGTCATGTTGTCAGCTTGTTGGTCCTGTGTGTTGCTTTTAGAAGCCGCCCCTGCCCTTTCTGCAGCTAAATAGCCACCGCGGGTCAAGCCTCTGCTGCACTAATCAAACCTGCTTAGCACCTGCCCTCCCTCAGGTTAGAAAAGCTACCCCATGTCTGTCTGTCTGCTCGTGTGTGGGTGCGTCTTTTCCCTGACCCTCTGACTTGCTCACATTGTGTTGATAATGACATGAGTGAAGAAGACGTTGAAAGAAACGTGCTGATCAGCATATTTCATTCAGTGTCCAGATAGCCATGAGTTGTATTAAAATTTGCATTTATTGTTCCACATATGAAACTTTTATTGTCCTTTGTGGAAAATCTCGAATGTCAAACATGACGCTATTTGTCCTCTTCCTGCTCCTATGTGTGTGTGTGTGTGTGTGTGTGTGTGTGTGGGCTATGACTATTTTGAATCTGTGCTTCTGCCCTCGTCTCTTAGCATGTGCCACCTTCTGTGTCTTCCCTCCTGTGCTTTACTGATTGCTCTGTCGCACCAGACAAGAAGTATAATCATAACAGAGGCTTTTACTTTAAGTGCATTTTATTTTCCTCCTGTCCCTGACTTTGAAGGCCCAATTTTCCCCAATTATCCCTCAAACATTGTCCCAAGTGCCTCTCTGGCAATGTAAACAAGACGACTTGATACAACAGTCGGCACTTAACAGGAATACTGTTATGTGAAGAAGTGTAAACTGCAATATCTTTTCTTTTTTTTTCCAAAATGATTTTCTGGCAAAATCTTTAAGGCTCAATCATTGGGGATAAATGGTCAAGCTTGGATGTGCTGGATACACTTTCTCACTCAACACATCAATGTTTTGGCGTGGTTGCATGTGTGGGTGTGTGTTTGTGTGTGTGCCTGGTTTCGCCAAGCTTGAAGTTAGCTGAAGAAAACAAGTGGAAGTTTTTCTCTATTTAAGAAATGGATTTTTCTTCAGTTGTAATACTTATAAACAGATGGTTTTTAATGATACGACATATGGCGCACGAGACTGGTTTTGGCACTCAGAACATTTAGAACTGCATGAATTTATTAATATTCATGGGATTAGTGGATTATGATACAGTGTCCTTCACTGTCTGGTGACACTGAGGTGAACATTATGAATTTGCTTTTTCATTCATGAGTGATTTACCTTCATGTCCGTCTTATATGAAGCAGTCATCGATAACAGACTCCAGCGAGGAGAGAGCTGCAGCCATGTCGAGGGACAACAAGGACAAGGTTGGTGTTTCCAATTACCCTCCGCTGACAGCTTGTATCAGTGTTTTGTACTTGTCGTTGTTTCCCAGTCAACTCACTGCAGCAGCCACCAGGTTTGAAATATCCAAACAATTCAAGTATTCAACTTTTCACCATGAACTCAAGATATGTTGTCAAACGCAACACTGGCATATGTCTGTCAGTAGGTGTCAGAAATGTGTTGCCTTCTAAAGTTGTTGCCCTTTGTCTCTTCTCTGTAGGAGGGTGACAGTCACAGTAGACTTTTCCTCCGCCTCTCCCCAACTAACCCTTTCATTCCTACCCCGTTTAAGGTTTGTGGGTCTCTGTGTCGTGCTTTCCGCTTTCCACTCTCCATGTATGCTTGTGCAGATATTGTTGATATACCGTGATACATTTCATGTATTCAGTATATTCTAACATGCTGCGCAGGCACACACCTGTACATGTCCTAACATCTCCTCCATCTGTCTGAAATCCGTCATGAATCAGAACACGTTTTGTTTTTGAGTTTTGCTTTATGTGACTTCCTTAAAAAAAATCACTTTAATGGTCGACAAAAGCAAATGAGAGATTTCTGGCTTGATCTGTTGTTTGCAGACCGGTTTTTGTGTTTAAAAACAACAATTAAAGTGATTTGTTGCTCTTGGTTTTTCAGGTAAGTGCATGTATGAATGTCTAATGGGTGAATATGTGATTTTCAGCAATAATTATTAGGCATCATTTTACTTTAACTTAAGGCTGTAGCTAAAGTAGACTGATTAAGCAAGTTCTGATTTGGGCCTCTGGCATCAGTATGGAACCATATTTATTTCTCACTAACTAACATATCCTGCTAAAACAGATGACAGTTAGCGTAAACCCAGCATATGGCTTCTGTTGATCACATCGACAACTCTTATGCGCCTTTCCACCTCTACAAACACTTGACAAAAAGTTGATTCAAACTTAAATGCAAAGATAGAAGAAGAAGAAGTCTTGGTCTTTTGCTTTAACTTTCCCTAATAAACTATTTTCAAACTCCATCTGTGCCGTGACAGCCGGCGAAGCGTGAAGTGGCGAAGGCATCTCCCACCAGCACTGTCCTCCTCCTGCCAGTGGTGCCCCATGTGGGAGAGACTGATACAGACACGCTGACAGAGATTCCTGGCAGACCTGCTGAGGCAGAAGAGGAGGAGGAGGAGGAGGATGAGTTTGGATACAGCTGGAGTGAGTTCAGTCTCTCTGTTTCCAAGGGTGCAATTATATATTCTGTCAGGAAAAATGGTAAAAAATATTTATTTTGTTACATTTTTGTCATTGGTTGATTGAATTTCACAATGGCCAAATACAAGTAAGTCCTGGCATTATGTACTCCTGCAAGTTTACTATAATTCAATCAATTAATAGAGACAGTGTTCATCTGCTTGCTGAAGCATGCATTATTACGTAGCTGCCACTAGAGGTCCTCCAAGTTGCACATTTGTCTCGCTTGCTGCAATAAAAGAGCACTGATTCACATGCTTGGGGTGGTCGTACCTCAGCAAAATCTGAAGGACTCAATGTCCCAGTTAGGCTATTAGCATCCTGCAGATGTCAACTGTAGGATGAACTCACTGCTGCAAGGAGAACAGGGTCACAGTCAGTCACATTCAACTCAGGCAGCCAGCATAAAGGACAGACTTCCAGCCTCCAAACACCTGGGACTGTGGTGAATATATATGGGTGTGTGTTGGAGAGTGTGCCCATCCTGCGGGGATAAGATTGATGAGGTTGGGCCTGAGAAGGTGAGTTGTGGAGATTAGTACAGGACTGATGGTTCAACAGTGGCAGGGAGCCCAGAACAACAGGAGCTCATTGGTCTGAATAGTGGCTATCTAACACACCAGAGACAGGAGAGGTGGATGGGAAAGAGAGGGGGACTGGAGTGAGAAGAGGGATAACAATAGAGACAAGATTAAGACAAAGAGATAGAAGATGAGACTGAAGCAAAAAAAACCAAAACATCAGCAATCTTAAACCGTTTTAGCCTTTACTTTCTGTGACCACACATTGTACCAAATCCAAATACCCGCCTTGTCTGAGCAACACAACAAGAGCTGATATGGAAGCGTAGGCTCAAGACAAATCTGGCACTGTTCCACAGTATTGTCAGCTTACATCTGTCTGCTATGACTCTCACCTGCCTCGTTCAGAGAACGTAATCCGTCGCTATGGCAGCCTCCCAGGTGTCCTGCACATGATCGAGCTGGAAAAAGGCAAGACGGGCCTGGGCCTCAGCCTGGCGGGGAACAGGGACCGCTCCCGCATGAGCGTGTTTGTGGTGGGAATAGATCCCAACGGGGCGGCCGGCAGGGACGGACGTATGGTGGTCGGGGACGAGCTGCTGGAGGTAAGATGTATATTGACGGTGGTTCTCATCTTATATTTAAAAAAAGTTGGCAGGATATTTGACTCCTTGCAGTCATATAATCTAGAAAAATATTATGTCATTGCTTTTGGTGTCCCTGTTTTGTTTTACATATTTACTCTTGGAGAAAAAACATGTATAATTATATATTTTTGTATCCTTTCAGATCAATGGGCAAGTCCTTTATGGCCACAGTCACCAGAATGCATCCTCCATAATCAAGAGCTCTCTATCCAAAGTCAAAATCATCTTTGTCAGGTATCAAAACACCTTTTCCTTCCTATTAAACATTCTTTGAACACATTTTCATTGCAACAGGAACTACAGTTCATAGTCAGCCAGTGCTTATAATGAAAGCTGTCATGAGGAAATTCAAGTCTATTGTAATGCTATTCAAAATTCAATAGAGGGAGCTATTGTAATTCAGCAGAGGGATGCACATTCAGGTGAAGTATTGCAATCCATATTAAGCGGTGACTAATAGATTCTTCCTCATACACATAACAAAAAAATATTTTAAGATGATTAATCCACCAAAGCAATTCATTAATTTTTTGTCTAGTTAAAATATTTTAAAACCTTAAATTAAGGTTACATTTGATGATGGAAACAGTGATTTACCCACCACTACAGTTCCAAATCCACACTACATGCTAGTTTTAAGCAGGTTTTGTGTATGTGATGTGGTAAACAACATATGCCAACATGCTGTTAATGTAGGCTGTTCTCCCACAATGCAATGGACAAAGGAAACAGAAAAAAAAAAAAAAAAATATATATATATATATATATATATATATCCTCCAGAAACACCCCCCCAAAAAAGTGTTAATTTTTAGAAAAACATTTGCTTGTTTCTTGTATTGTACAAACTGTTTACTGTTAATATGTAGTCTGGAAATTTGGGATACAGTAGCAGCTGACATATCAGCACAAAGTCATAGACTCTATGACCCTTAGCCCTCCTCTGAACAGCCTCTGGCAGGATCACATGACTTAACCTTCTACTTAACTCACATCCCTTTCCTGACCCCCTGAAAGAGAGACACTGTGATCAGTGCGCGTAAATCATGGCTCTGCTGTCGCGAAGCAGAGGAGCGACGACTTACATGAGTTATGACTCTTTGGAACAGGAACACGGAGGCGCTGAACCAGATGGCTGTGGGACCAGTGAAAGAGCACGAGGGAGACACAGTGGAGCCCCACGCTGAGGTACAACTACGCTCACGGCCACACACATAACGTGCACACATGCACAAGCTCTGCAACTGCGCAAGAAGCTATGAAACACACACAAGCCATTATTAGTACTTGACTCTACCCTCATATATTTAGTTTTTACCCTCTATCATTTTCCTGAATTGTTTTTTATGTATGTTTGGCTCCTAAAAGTCTCTTTGTGTGGTCCCGGAGATCCCAAACTCCCATGCCTGTGTGTAACTCCCAAGACAACCAGAAACCACAAACAGTGGTGTAGACGCACGAGCACTCAGTACTGTACTCCCACCGGCCGACAGACAGGCACACAAGCTTCAGCTATTTACTTCATACTGTACCAACTGTTGCCCGTTTCCTCACAGCTCGAAACAACTGCTGCTAATGGCGACGCCGATACTTCAAAATATGTGCATCACATCATAAAGGTGAAGGTGAGACACACCGGACCTCCCATATAGACAGCACACACACGTAAGAATCCTTTTGAAATGCCAAAATAAAGACAATAATAGGGAGAAAGTTGGAAGCAATGCAATAATGAGGGAGGTGCATACAAAAAAAGTCAATGGGGTATGACCGAGAAGGAGAGGGAAAGCACACAGGAGCAGTCGAGTCTGACACGCTGCCAGGAAGTAGAAAAGAGACAGAGCATTGTCAAATAAAAGGGTGAACAAACTCAACAAGTGAATAGAAGAAGGGCAGTTCCAAAGGGAAATAAACTCTCAGTTCACTTCAATAATAAAATGAGGAACTGATTTTTTACCCCTTGTGGTGTCCTCTTAATAGCCATGCTGTTATTTTCAGTTTTACTCATCAAGGTTTTCAGGCATCAGACACTGAAAGACACCCCAGCAGCATAAAATAGTTCCCACTGAAAGCTGCTTACAGTGAAGTGAAGTCTTTGGATGACTAAGAGATTTTTAAATGTTATTCTTCGATACTTTGAGCAACACCAGTGAAAGTCCATTCAGCTCCATCTGCACGACCACATACAACAAGAGGCCTTTTGGAGAGCATGCTTTTTGTGATTCCTGGTGAACTGACCCTTTAAACAGAGGCAAGACAAAAGCCAGTGGAAAAGAGAAGGAGAAACAGGGAACACAGCGTTAATGGAAAAGTGATATCACCTGGATGGGAGCATTATTCTGGGACTATCCATATGGTGTGTAAGGCAACAGGGGACGACGTTGTTAATGCAGCAGCATCTGGGCAAAAGTCCAAAAAAGAGATAATTGTCACCAGTAGCTGGTGCAGCTCTATTATTCAGCCCATGTTATGGAAACAAGATGCATGTGTCAGTCTGCGTGCTATCACTTCACACAGCCACCATGTTCGGATCTACTGTTCTACTGCGTTACGCTAATGTCGCTGTAATGTCCATAATAGGAGGATGGAGGACTTGGCATCACCTTTGAGGAGGGGAACACTGAGAGTGGAGTAGAGATTCGGAGTATATCTGAAGTGACGGAACACACGGGCAAAGTATGTATTGCATACTGCAGCTGATGGTTCCCGTTCAATGCACAGCTGATTTGCAATCAAAATCTTCATCTGCTCCTTGCAGGAGGGCTGCATGAAACCAGGGGACAAACTCTTAGCTGTGAATGGTGAATCAGTGCTCGGCTACACTGTGGAAAAGGTACACTGTGTCAGTGGAAATAAACTGTAATCATCATATTGTATTTCCTTTTTAAAGCAAGGATTTGCTTAAGTTTTCCTAATGTCATAAAGTTCAAATAGCATTATTTGCAGTGTTTGAAAATTACATTAGAATTAGTTTGAAAATGACAGTGTAACGATGTGAAGCTGGAGTCTGATTAGTAATTCTACTGTGTTTTAGGTCAGTTCTCTACTGAGAAAAACCAAAGGTCCAGTGAAGCTAACCTTCTCTACAAATGAGACCCCCTCCTCATTCTCCTCTCCCCAGTCAACCTGCCCGGACATTGCTTGCTCAGACGACATCCTTGCCAGCCTACCCAGCATGCCGAGTGCTGCCACGTCTGCCCTGAGTCAACCAGAGGTGGAAGCAGGCACAAGTGAGCCTGCTTACTTTACAAGATTTAATTTACAAAGATTGATTTTTTTGATTTCTCATTCAGGAAAATAAATGATGAGTCAAAGCTTTATTAGACAGTTCACTCCCTAAATTTCCCGCTGACAAGATGAATAGATTGCATACTTTTTAACATCATACCTCACTTCCCTGGCTTCCGCTATTTCAGGTCTGAGTCGCTCGTCCACTCCTTCCACTCTGACCTGCGACCCGGCGACCTGTCCCATCATCCCCGGCTGTGAGACCACCATCGAAATCTCCAAGGGCCGCACAGGCCTGGGCCTCAGCATCGTGGGAGGCTGTGACACCCTGCTGGTAGGAAACAGAAAATATGAATTTGAATCTGCTAATGAGGCTGTATCGGCTTGCAAAAGAGAGAGATTAGTCTGCAGAAAAAGTTTTTAAAGCAATAACTGATATAACAACACAACTTTCACTGATTTTACAATCTACAATCCTTTTGTTGAGCTACACTGTAAATCTGTAATAACTAAAAAAGTTTTGTGACTGTACTTTTGATGTAAAGCCCACCATGCCACCCACTTGGAATCTTTGGTGGTGGTATAACTCTGGTTCGTAATAGCCATGGCAGCTCAGGAATGTAGGAAATGATGTTGTCACAGCCTTCCTCCTCCTTCTCCTCCTCCTCCTGCCGTCCTCTCTTCAGTCAGCCCATCTATTTTGTCTGCTCACTCAGGCTTGGGGGGAGGAGGGGGGGACGCTCTTTGTCTGGCCTCGGCCACAGCAGACAATATCCAGCCCGGGAATGTAACCTCTGAACCCCAAATGACACTCACACTGGAACGCAGAGAAACACACTTGAAGCAGGAACGAAAGAATGAAAATACAAAACAATGGCAAATACAAAAAAAAAAAAAAAAATCACACATGCACATCATTTATAAAACCATTTTTTCCTCCAACATTTGTACAATTCATTTTTCCCACTACTTACTGTCCTGGATCCTGCTCTCCTCCTATGCTGTACTTATTTGCTCTCCATTTTTCTTCCACTTCAGGGGGCCATCATTATCCATGAAGTCTATGAAGAAGGGGCAGCCTCGAAAGATGGCCGGCTTTGGGCGGGAGACCAAATCCTAGAGGTGCGGCTCAGTATAATGAGCATCACATATGACCGAGATTTTAAAAAAAGAGGCTGGCTTGAGACGTGGCTGCCGGAGGATCTTTATTTCCAAGTTTGATCAAACAGTTTGATACTCCAAAGTGTATGATAAACTGGTTGATGTGTATCTCAAACATAGAAACAACCATTAGCATGAATCCCTGTCTGTATTACGCGGAGAGACAAGTTAAGTATCCCAGCTCAACTTGGATTTGCCCTCCGTTCGACCTCGTGCTTTGTCACAGAGGGAGGGCCGGGGTGGAGCTCAGGAGTTTAGTTATGGTAGCTCAATCAGCAGACCTGAATTGAAAGGCCCACATGCATGCATGCACACACACACCCCTTGCGACTTAATTGCCCTCTACTATTCCTTTCTGTCCAGGAGCCAAGCTGCTGTGTTTAGAAAATAAGGTCAGAGAGGAGAAGTGAAGAGAGCGGTTTCCCAGTCCGCAGCAATGCCGCGAGCTGGGAAAAATCCTCAGCGCATCTATGGCGAAAGCTAATGGGGTATTTCCCCTCTTTAATGTGGTAAAAAAAAAAAATAGCTGGACGTCAATCCTTCAACTGACCGCTCGAGCTTCTCACAGACTTTTGTGGGAAGGCTGCTTCCCTTGAGTGAAATCTAAGTGTTGTAACATCACCCTGTGATTTTCATATTCCGATCCAGTGTGCAGATATCTCAGCAGTTTGGGTTCCTAGAGAGGAAATGTGACCTCGGTGGTCAAAGGAAAATTCTGTTTTAGCGCTGATTTAGCCTGTTAGCACTTTTTTCAGTCTTCTGCTGCATTCATTTTATGTCAGGAATAGAAGAACAGGGCAGAATGGGCCAAAAATGTAAATTTGCACTAATATTTGATGTATTTATGAATTTAAAATGCACCTTAAATAAAGAACAGTTCAGAACATTTTCATAAATGTGATAACAGATTTGATTTTAAGACAATGGAGTGTTGGAATTGTTTCCCTCTTGTAAAAGACAGTAGGTTTTCCATTTTTCTGTTGTTCTTATGAAATAGGCCAATGGCTGCTAATGCTAACCTCCATTTTTTTCTCACCACAGGTGAACGGTATCGACCTGCGTGAAGCCAGTCACGATGAAGCCATCAATGTGCTGCGGCAGACCCCACAGAGAGTGCGGCTGGCGGTCTACAGGGACGAGGCCCAGTACAAGGAGGAAGACCTGTGGGACTCGTTCACCGTAGAGCTCCACAAGAAGCCCGGCCAGGGCCTGGGCCTGAGCATCGTGGGGAGGAGGTGAGAGATATTTATGATCAGGGCTCCTGCTTAATGCACCGTATGCACTTCTTACTGTGCAGCAGGATTTATTCCAATGCTGAATGAGCTTTACGTATGAAAAAAGGGGCTTTTTTGTGAAAGAGCTTGCAGTTAGCTCTGCAAGTTGCTTTTTGGGATCACAAAAAGAATAAGCATGTTAAGAATAGCAATTAATAGTGTGAGTAAAAGTAAACACAGAAGAAATTTAACTTGTTTCTTGAGTCTAAAAATAAAACAGAAGAGCCAAACTGTAAATAAAAATAATATGTAGGCATACAATGGTATTGGTTTTGGTTATGAGCATCATAATATTATAATAAATATGATGGGAATCAGCATAGTTTGACAGTAACTGTGTGAATTTTCTTTTGTAATGCAGATCACGGGACCAGAGGTAATCATTACTGAATGATCTGTACATTTCAGTAGTTTGTAGTGTGTAGAGAGTAGAGACACAGAGATCTAATACATCCTTAAAACACAAAGATTTGACCTCTACAACCATGTAATAAACCACATGTAGTCATGAGTTGCTGCCTTTTACTTTTTACCATCTTTAGGCCTTTTGCTTATCGACCCCTCAGTAGGTTTAGTTAAAATGGTCAGATGCTAAAGGTGTGGACAAATGCCTACTTTCCTACACGACACGGCTGCTTTCCTTCTCAGAAATGAAACACTCTCCATTGTAACACCTAACTGTTACACATCCTGACTAAATGATTGTTGGTTGAATACCTGCTTATATACCTGGCTGGACAGCTAACATTTTAAACATCCACCAGAACAGGTTTTATTTGTCTTCATCACCTCACAGAAATACCGATGAGCCGTCTGATCATTTTCAGTGGCACTTGTGGTGATCAGGACTCTGGTGTGTTGCCAGGGACGGGGCTGTACCGGGGAATGTTCCTACTTTTTTTCCCATTAGAGCCTTTGAGGGAGATTTAGTAGGACGTGAGCTGGCAAATTGCAGACTGTCTTGACACACAACTCAAAACAGGCTGCTATTCCTGCAGTAGCATTTATGGCGAAAGGCCTGCAGCTCTACATGCTGACAGGCTGTTGCTGTCAGGTGTGTGTGGAGCGTGGTGATTGATCTCACCTCTGGGATCACCCTCAGGAATGTGTTATACAGACCGTACATGCATATGCACTGCTGATTATGTGTGTGTAGAACTTTTTTTTAAACAACTGCAGAGTAAAAAGCCCTAGTTGGGGTCCTGACGGCAGCAGTCACATCAACTTTGAATGTAGCTGTAAATCTTCGCCTCTGTCACAGCGGTTTTGCTACACAAGTGGAAAAAACAACTAAAATGCTCAATAGGATGGAAAAGGCAGCAACTGGAGACAACCTAAAACCCTCGGCTAAAACGGAAAGTGCAAGCTAGCAGTTAGTGGCGAGGAGTTGTGACAGCCAAGTGTCTCTGGCACTGGGGATTGAGCGGGATCAAGTTGCCGTGCTTCACAGCTCCTGCTTGTGTTAGTTTTATCCACGTGGAGATTGGCACTTCAGATATGCAAAGTCCACGGCAGAGATGTGCTTTTGGAAAAAGAGACACAGGCCGAGGATTGGTCATCATCTTGTCTGGAGCTGACTTAATTTCCGAGAGGTCGGCGCTCAGAGGAAGCGCAGACGTATTGAGTACGCTGACCTCTAACTGCAGACAAACGAGGGTGCCGTATTTTCCTGTGCAAACACCAACTGGTTTGGTTAGAGGGGTATAAGCCTGGGGAGGGGCTGAGGAGGGACAAGCAGGTGGCAAATACAACAACTGGCTTTGATAGGTGTTGACACCTGTCAATCAAGACAACAAGCCCCTTAAAATCCCCTTGAATGCACTCATCTCGTGAAGTAAGACAGTGTTTTTCTGTGATAGCTTCTCAGTTTTGGTGCCTGCCTGCAACACATTCACAAGTGAGCATCTGCAGGATTCAATATGGAAAACACATCTAGGTCACATTGGGAGTTGGGGCGGGGGGGGGGTAAACACACTCTTTGCGATTAAATATTCCATCTTGGCAGCTGTTTGTCTGCTGCTTCTCAAAGCGCGTGAGCCACATTTGTGCAGAGGTCCACTGGAAAAATGTGAAATTGCTGGATCAATAGTGTACCATCAATGAAATGCTCAACAACAGGAGTCAGCAGCATGATACAATTCAGGCCAGCTGGTAAATATAAATACAGTATGACTCTAGCCAACATGAAGACGCACACAGTAATAGATGTTATCTCACTGTTTTCCCACCAGGAATGACACCGGAGTGTTTGTGTCTGATATTGTGAAAGGAGGTTTGGTGGACACTCACGGGCAACTGATGCAGGGCGACCAGATCCTGTCAGTCAACGGTGAGGATGTCAGGTCGGCCACCCAGGAGACCATGGCCGCACTGCTCAAGGTAAGTCTGGCCCTCCGAATGAAGCAAAGTAAGTGAGTGGCACATCTGCTTTAAACTGCGTCGGATAACTACGTTAAAAATGATGTCCCTTGTGTTGCAGTGCTGTGTGGGGCCCATAAAAATGGAAGTCGGGAGGTTTAAGGCAGGGCCCTTCCACTCTGAAAGACGCCTGTCTCAAAGTAGTCAGGTAAGTGACTGGAATTGTGAATACTGAATGGAAATTGCTGCTACCTAGTCCTTGAAAACAAGAAAACAAAGTAACACTGGACATTTCTGTTTCAGATGAGTGAAACAGGCAGCTCCAGGGTGGCCTCTCAGTCTTGTTCAGACTCTGGAAACCTTCCCGACGACCCTGACAAACTCATCAGGGGTCCAGATTGTAAGTATCCACAGAACTGATGTTCATGAAGCATAGGAGTAGCTGGGGGGAAAATGGAAATGGTGGAGATTAAGGCATCCTAACATTGTTTGCTTCTGCCTATAGCTTTAGAGCATCAGGACACCAGAACAGTGGAGTTCACTAAAGGTCCCAGTGATTCTTTGGGTATCAGTATAGCAGGCGGCGTGGGGAGTCCTCTGGGTGACATACCAATCTTCATCGCCATGATGAATCCCGTCGGCGTGGCTGCTCAGACCCAGAAGCTCAAGGTACGAGACTAGTGGAACACAGAGAATTTGCATACCGGCAGCTCTTGTGTGAGATTTAATGTGGATCTCACATATTCACGGCGACGTCATTTACTCAGTTTGCGCATCTCAAATGCTCCCAAAGGTCAAGAGCCGCCAGCCTTTAGCAGTGACCTTCGCAGTTAAACGACAAATGTAGCTCTGTGTGACGCAGACTGGAGGAGGACAATAGCCACTGCTAACACGGATGATAAATCTCCCACTCCTGCATTCAGATCATCAGGCCTACAGAAGGGCTCATTGAAATGAATAGAGGGACTCTTGAGTGGTATATTCATGCTGCTTTATCTTTTCAGCCAGAATGAGAGACGAGAGCTCTAAATAATGAAATTACTCGGCTGAAAACGAGCATAGTTTTGCATTCGCACGGCGCTGTAAATTAAATTTTCAAACAGTATTCGCCAGCGTCTCACATGCTGTTCTTCCACACTTTGTCAAGTGGTTTTAGAAGTGGTGCTGATACATATTCATACTGATTTTAAGGAATGCGAAAACATTTGAGGGAGTTCATTGTTTAAAAAGTCAGTTGTTACTGTTTTTTCTAATTCAAAAACTAGCCGCGTTTCCATCACCATAATTTGATGTGCATTTTGAAGAATTGCATTTGAAAAGGTTGATAGAAATGGCAAAACCCCCCAAAACACCTAAAAAAAAAGGCATTTTTTTCCCCACTTGCTTGAGGTGGCTTTTGCCTTTGCTATAAAAGAGTTCTGGTGTAGCGATCGTTTCCGCTCCAAGAGAAGAAGAAGAAGCTGTTTCTGCAGATCAAAATGTCTCCTCGTGGCTCCACACAGATCTGATGTCACCTTCCTCACATTAATACGTGAAACGAACAGAATTGCCGTCTTACTATTGGTTTTTTGAATCTGAATAGTGTTAAAAATTGTCATCTTGTCGCACCATACGTCATGATTTTCCGACTGGAGAATTAGCGCCACCTTCTGTTTACCTCAATGAACTATCGCTTAATATCCGCATGACAGTTGTGGATGGAAACAAGCATTCATTTGCATTTTTATTTTGCTGATTTTCTTAAATTTGGGTAAAATCTGCGACATATTTGGATGGAAACCCGGCTACAGATGTGTTGCAAACACGGAGCTGAAGAGGGAGCTGTGCAAAGAAAGCCCGAGTCCGACGTTTGACTGCTGAAGTTTTCCTCTCCGGTAGCCTTTTAAATTGTGCTAAACTCTCACTTTTCCAGATTGGGGACCGCATTGTGAGCATCTGTGGAACGTCTGCTGAAGGCATGAGCCACTCGCAGGCTGTCAGTCTGCTCAAGAACGCCACCGGCACAATACAGCTGCAGGTCGAGAAGCCCCGCACACATACAGTACATACATACACTTGTCCTCTCACTATTTATGGCCTTATTAGATAAAGCTGCAGACACAGATTGATAATCTCCATTCAAACATGTACAGTATTCTTCACTTTATCTATGTACAAAGTTTTCACCTGAAAAGAACATTGGTAGTGGCAGACTTTGAAGTACCGTAAAACTCGTTTCCCTCATCCAGCACTGCCACCATGCTATCAGTCTTTATCTGGCAAGTGTAGCATACCATGAAAGTGTTTTCACGCACCTGCAGGTGGTAGCGGGCGGTGACACCACCGTGACGGGCCCCTCTCAGGAGCAGGCAGCTGGAGGTCTTCCACCCAGCTGCATCTTCCAGGACGACCTCGGGTATGAACTGGTTGCTACGCAGAAAGAACATCTTTGCTGTGTCATAACATCCGTTTTACCGGTCTGTCTGAGGGACTGCACAGAAATTATTAACGGGGGTCTCAGGAGGGGCGGGGATATAAGTTTGTTCTTTTTGCTGAAGGGAATGTAGTTTAAAGTTTATGGATGAGCAGGAGAGAGTCTTTTAAAAACGTCTCACTCCAGATTTATATTTTATGTCAGCCTTCCCTTGAGCACAGATCACACTGACGCTGGTAATAATTGTTCAGTCAGCAGCTCGTGGTGGCTGCAACATTTGGCAGACGTGACTCACTGTTCTGTGTTCATGAGAATTTCTGATGTGCAGTTTAGTGGACATTATGAAAATGATTGTATTAGCAATATTCAGATATTAGGGGAGAGGTTCCAGTGTTTATGTCAAGGGGAGGGTCATTGACCATTTTTTAATGCTTTTAATGCCTTGCCCCCTCGCCACCCCGGTAATTTCTATCCAGTCCCTAAATGTCTCTGTCCTCCATCAGCCCTCCTCAGTATAAGACCATCACTCTCGGACGAGGACCAGACGGACTCGGTTTCAGTATAGTCGGAGGGTTCGGCAGCCCCCACGGAGACTTGCCGATCTATGTTAAAACAGTTTTTGGAAAGGTACGTCATAAACGGCTTCATTTTATATTTGCAGAACTGACAAATCGTGTGTTATTAATCAAAAATGTTACTTACAACGTGTGTGTGTGTGCGCTTAGGGGGCAGCAGCAGAGGACGGCCGTCTGAAGAGAGGAGACCAGATCATGGCCGTTAACGGGCAGTCTCTGGAGGGCGTCACGCACGAAGAAGCCGTTGGCATCCTGAAAAGGACCAAAGGGACCGTCACACTCACTGTGCTATCTTAGACAAACATATGCAAACACCCACAAACACACAACCACACACCATCTTCAGTACTTTTCCTACACTTTGTCTTACACCCACAGTTAATCCACATCTACAAGACTGAAACGTTCAAGTAGCAGCACACCTCACAGCTGTGTCCGGCAACATTTCACAAGCAGAAGATAGTGCTAAAATCACCGGATGTTCACTTGTGACAATGTGCACATTGAAATATGTGCAACGATACACTGATCGTGAAGACGCTTATTGCTCAATGTACCTTTGAACACTGTGATCCAGCCTACTTCAAGTAGACTCATGTATGTGTCACAAATAGCTCCCAAAACAGTATGTGAAGTACATGTGTGAATTCAGAATTTGCCATACAGTTTACAGTTTTAATGAGCTGTTATGTGAATCTCACAGAGGTTGTAAATAGCATTAGAAGCAATATCTCAACTCATTTACATTCCATGGCTCCGGTATTTCACTGTTCCCAGTATTGAAATGAATGGATGGTGAGATCATTCTTTTCAGGAGTATTTTACAACAGATGGCGCCCCAAAGCAATATCTGATTATTTCTACAGAATGGAGACTATTTATCAAGGTTTTTTACAGCCTGCGGTTGACTTATATCAGTGACCTCCCTCTAAATTCAGAGCATGAAACAGCATGAAAACCCCCTTGAGGCAGTTCACAGATTAGCTGGATTTAGCTAATGGCTTTATTAGCTGCTAATAGCATTATTTGTCTTTTATGTTGCACTGCTGTTGGCAAGTCACCATACTGATTTTCCTGGAAGGTTGATGCTGCTGTAACTGGTGTTAATCGACATATAATGAAGTCACTGTTGTTTTAGCAGAAGTGGCCCAGAGAGCGTTTTGAAATGCTGAAGGCTGACTTTGTGAATACTCGGAGAGATGTGAAATCCTTATGTCTTGGTCCTTAAAGTAAGAAGTGTGGCGAGTGCACGTCTGACTAGATGAAGAATTGTGTACGTGTGTGCGTGCGTGTGACCTCTTCACTGAAATATAGTGCTGCTAAAGCCGATATATAAGGTATTATGTCACAGTATTTGGAATTTTTAAAGTATTAATTAATGTTCACTTCGTGAAAGTGCACAGAAAGGTAAATGATCTGCTATCTTGGTTGGAAGTGCTATCTTGGTCCTCAGTGTTTAACATGTCAAATGATTATATAATAGACCTGAGCTCATTGTGACCTCATTATTTACCCAAAACAAAGTCTCCTACTGGGTAGTTTCTGAAGTCATTAGACATGTGTTGTGTGGTCTAGTTTCAGAAAACTGTATGTTCTTTGTCTTATCACCTTAAATACTACGTGGCTCTAGTACTGTCACTGTGACGGTATTGAATTTATTCACACTGAACTAAATAAAAGTGACCTTTGGATTCAGTCAGTGTGTATCGTACTTCACTGTTCCTTGCACGGCTAGCACAGACCTCATTCTCATGTCAGCGTCCCCCGTCTCTTAGAATAAGTCAAAAATATGAGTGAAAGCTCGTCATTAAATCCACGGAGGAAACAAGCTCGTCAAACCTCGGCAGATTGACTGTAAACTTACGTATGAGAATAAATGTTCTTAAATGAATCACGGCAGCAGAGCATTGGGAAATGCGGGGCAACGTTCCAAGTGCATCAGCTGTTCGTCAATCTAACTGCTCCTTCCCGAGCGCTCGGCTTATTGTACGGCGTACATCACATCTGTCATACATCGCCGAAATACATTTTCTGTCCAGGAGATAAAAGCAATTTATTGTCGCTGGAGGTCGCATTTAAACGGGCGGGAAATGGATCTAAATCAGAAGCTAAAACAAGTCGAAACGAAATGAACACGAGCAAAGATTTATAGATAAAGGATAATGCGGCCATGTGGTCTGTTGAATAGACTCTCTGTTGTCACTTGAGACTTAATAAAGCCTGGATAGAGAGAGGCAGAGCTCTCCATTAAAATGTGGCGTTCCATCTGTCTGTCCGCTGATGAGCGCAGCTGCTTCACAGCCTGTCACATGGTTTGTGTGGAGTCCTTCGCATGAAGTCCATTTCTTAAGTCGGTTTACACCAAACACGGGGGCCCCCAATTAATCACACAAGGCACGGCAGGCCTTTGAAGCCCTTCGCCTAATGAGGTCTGGGGATTGTTCAGATTCAGTGGGCCAACAGAGACGAACTCTGTCGTACTTTTAGAGTGGAAGTACAAACCCTCAACTGTTGACCCCGGGGTCGAGACCCGACACAGTCACCTGCAGCTGCTGCTAGCTCGACCACGAGCTAGCGAGCACCTGTTGTTTTAATGGCCCCGCTGGGTTTTCGAGGATACCCAGCCTTCCCCCGAGGCTAAGGAGACGCTGGTTGGTTTACCTAAAGCTTGTCTGCGTGAGCCTTTTAGACGCGAGATCAGATGTTGAATGTGGGCAGATGGTGCACCGTTTCCGTGACCACGGCGCCAAAGAAGAATCACTTTAAAGTGCCGGATTATTAGGCCTCAATCAGGCCTCGGTGTGCATTTTCATGGGATTTTCCCATGAAGGCTCCTTTTTTGACCTCATAAACACGAGTTATAGGAAGGACTCTTTTTTATGTCCTCTTGCATACATCCATAACCAATGCGTTTGACCCCGCAGCTTCAGGTGTCGCGTGAAAAGAGCTTGTCGCCGCCTGTTCAAACATTTCCTTGCTCAGTATCATGAGTCATGCTCGCTGCGAACCGGCTATCGAGAGGTTAAGCAAACAGAAACCCGCCGTCGATGACTGGGCTGTGATGACTCAGCAAACGTGCCGAATGGGATACCATCGTGCCGGTTTAACTGCTGCAAAGGGTTTCGCTCAATTTTTTTGATCATCAGAGGGAAAAATAGGGACAAGGTGGTGGAGATCGTTTGTATAAGTCAAGTCATCCCAAGTAGATCTTGCTTGAGCTTCAAAGCAGGGAATTTCTTTGAACCGCAAGAATTCATCATTTGTGTTATCTGAGAAATTTGGCCATGAACTCGCGCTCAATGTGCAATGCATCAAAGAGAGGCTTAAACTGGGCTTCAATCATCCATTATGTATCACTGTGTCAACAACCTTGGTTTAACCAGTGCTTTGATAAAGGTTCAAATGTATCACCAACACAAATGGAGCAGAGCGCTAAAGTCCTGGCTGATTGACATCAGATGTTTCCAACATGTTTCGCAATCATTGGCACATTAATACTTGCTGCTGCAGCTTCCTCCACCCGCCCCAACCGCCTCATCATGTGGTATTTAATATTATTGATTTGACTGAGATTAATGTTCATGTTTGTTTATGAGATGGATTCGCTCTCTCAGCAGAAATTTTTGCCAAATCTAACTGTATGACCACTTGTTATAAATATCAGGTCCTTGACTCCAGTTTCTCTGACGGAGGAGTGCTTGACGTTAAAGTGACAAGAAGAGCAAATCTCTGGGAGACTGTTGTCCATAGCCAAGGGTCTAGGGATGGCAATTTTAGTCAAAGAGTTTGGTCCAGACTGAAATATCTAATCCACAATTGGATGGATTGCCATGAACTGTTGCACAGACATTCATTGTCCCCAGAGGACAAAGCTCGCTGACTTTTGTGATCCCCACATTTTTGACTAGCATCACTAGCAGGTTGAAGATTTTTGGTTTATTGATATCTCAACGATGATTGGATGGATTGCCATGAAATTGGATGCAGGTATCCATGACGCCCAGAGGATGAATCCTCAAAACTTTAGTAATCCCCTGACTTTTCCTGTAGCGCCCCAAGCAGGTCAAAGTTTTTACATATTCTGCATCTACTGGACAGGTAAAAAAGTTTCTGCAGACAATTATCATCCCGCGAAGGTAAACACTTTGGTGATCCCCTGATTTTTTCTCTAGCATCATCACAAGTTTCACTTTTATTTTTTTTAGTGAAACCTCAACAGCTATTGGATGGATTACCATGATTTTTTTTACACACATCCATGCCCCCTTCAGGATGAACAGTAATCACTTTGCTGATTTTGTGACTTTTCATCTGGTGCCATAATCGGGTCAAAAATGTAAGTTGTCTAGTACTCTGGTTTGTGGCCAAACACAAGTAAAAATCACAACATTCCCATCAGCTATAGCTGTACAGTGTATCATACACGGTGAGCTTGTTGCCATGCTGGCATTAGTATTTAGCTGTGCCTGTAAGCATATCCTCACAGAGCTGTCAGCATGGCTGTAAACTCTTCATCTGGCAGCTCACAGAGGCAAGTTCTCACTTGACTGTACGAGGAAAGTCTGTATTTTTACAAGCACTGGTGTTTTTTTCTTCATCTAACAAGTGTTAAAAATCATTTTGCCATTCTCAAACCTGCCCCGACATATCAAACTGTCACAAAGAACGCACGCAGCTTGAAGCGCGCACGCTTGGTTGAACAACACCATTCATCTCCTGAGCACCCGATCCGCCTCGTGGACTCCTCAACGTCATGGAAACGAGTCTGCTACCTTTCGCATCAGTCGGACATCTCCTTTACATGGCGAGCGTCTTCTTGTCGTGGAGAACAGAGGGTCTCGAAGGGCACCTTTCCCAGCCTGCCCTAACAGTGGTGCGCTCATGCATGCACACACCAGCAAAGATAATTAGATTTCCACTGCAGCGGTGGTGTAAAGTTGCAGCTTGATGAACAAACTGCTCCCTCCCTTCACCCGCTTTGAAGGAAGGGGCCACTCAAAAAGGTGACTGAGGCAATCATTTGACCTTTCTGCAGTCTTTGCTTAGCCGTCACAAAGATTAGCATATCACAGGCGGGTACAATCCTCTGCATTGTTTGAGTCAGCAGACACTAGTTGCTCTTTAACAGTCTCAGCACAATGGGGCAACTTCAGAGAGCTTGGGTGGCGAACTTTGGTGACAACACACTGCTGTAATATGAAGGAGCAATTTATTATGTAGGTTTCTTCTTTTTATGAGATAAGTATGCATGAAGTAAACATAAATCACACATTGATGCAAAAACAGTCTGAATGTGGACCCAGTGCTACATTAAGCAATACTGGAGTTGAACACTCTGACAGCTGTTGATATGCAGAACCTGCGGTAGCGTCCCTGATTAATAATAACCACAGCAGTGAGTCAAATCCTTCAGGGAAATATAACCTAGGACTGATAAACAAGTCTTACAACTCAAACTGGGAATGAGGAGTTAGGATTTGGGAGCAAAACAAAAAAAGCTTTGCATGGCAAATTCAATCCAGCCCTGCTTATATTGCGTTTTCATTTGTTTACTCTACGTATCTCACCCTGGTGTCTTGTTTCCAGAACAAACCGAAAAGGCATATAACTATCCTCCTCTATTTAGATGGCAACAATTATATTTTTCTGAGCAAACAGTCAAGATACAAACAAACACATACTTTGCTTCCCCTCCATAACCCGAAATTATGCCAGAGTCATACTTTGCGAGCAGGAAGCTGGATGCTCTCATGATTTACAGTGGGGTTGTCCTCATTACAAGGATAGCTGCAGCTCAGCACACTGTCTTGCGTTTCTGTTAGACTAAAGCTGGGAGTTAACCAACAGAGTGGTGACATCATGCAGGATTGGATTTCCTCTTCACCTTTGCCGTGTTTGCACAAAGTGGAGCGTGAGGGCGGCGCATGGTGTTTACACAGACAGCAGAGCAGCATGTTCAATGAGGGAACACCAAACACTGACATTAAATGTTTGCCGTTGAACCATTTTCACTGCAGTCATTACATGTTAGCAATACAAACACTCTACTCAGCTCCGGCTCTAACAGCAGAGCAGGCTTTTAATGGCCCATCTCACACAGTAAACTCCGCTCTGTCTGACCGGCAGCCGGATAACAGGAAGCCGCTGCACCGCGAGGCCGCCACTTGTCTCAAACACACCTTGCGTGTTTCTCCTGGTATGTTTGCATTTCAGTTACGGCTTCGAATTACATCACCGAGGCCCGATAAGGCCGAGTGTGTAATCATCGTTTTATGAGGTGTGTGCAGAGCAATGCGGTGACACAGCCGCTCGGAAATGTTTGCAGAGCTGAGGGTGGAATCGCCTCTGTTTGCCCGTGAGAGCTGCACATGTCCGACCTTTTGCAAGAACACGGCTGCGGGGCTGTTGAACCGTCGTTCATGGACGTCATCATTCAAACTATCATTCCCTCATTTTAATGCAAATAGATGGCTTGAACGTGTTATGACGGCATAGTCCTGAACTCTGCAGCCATGCTAGCAGCTCTGTGAGTAGTGCTTTGAGCTAAAAGCTAATGTCAACATGCTAGCACGCTCACAGTGAGAAAGCTATCACGCTAACATTTATCAGGCATAAGTTTGCCATGTTCATCTGCATTATGCACCTTGTTTTTGAAGTGGTTCTGAATGTAGCCTTAGCTTAGTGTGTTAGCATGTTAGCATTTGCTGACAGCATAAAACACAAAGTAAAGCTGCAGTAAAGCTAAGTATTACTGAATACTGATCAAATTAAAAATGTGACCTGCTGGTGGCGCCACAGGGAAAGTCAGGGATAACCTTATTGCTGATATAATGATTCAGTTTGGAACATGAGCACATTTATGAAATTTCATGGTAATCAATTCAACATTTGTCGTGACATTTGACTCAAAACCACCGGTATCAACCTCATGGTTCATCCTCAGGGGATCATGAATGCCTGTACAAGCTTTTACGGCCATTAAAGTAGTGCATCAACTGACTCACCAGAGCCAAGCCGGTAGTGTGGCTAAAAACCACAGTCCTGTAGCGCAGCAAAGGTCGAGCAAAGACACAGCGATGTGCTTGTTCCACATTCGTTAATGGTCTGAATTGACTGCCATCTCTCTGCGCCGCTGCTCTAAAAACAAAGGCCTCCTATTGATTTTAAGGCAGGACGGAAAAATGAGGCAGTAATGAAAGCCCATTTACGCCTCCGGCCCCTCGCTGCAGCTCGAGCCCATTTTTCCATCGATGCTCAGCAAACCTGCCTGTGCCATCACACTGAAACAAGTGTCGAACGAAATAACGTCCCATAAATAACCTCTCCCTGAACGTGCTACTTGTTCAGGCTTCAACTCGAATGTCTGACTTTTGATTCATGCCGAGCTGCGTTTATTATTCTGAGGTTGACGTTTTTAGAGGCCCCGTTATCAGTCCCAGGCTTTAACCCCTGTTTGAGACTGGGTTGCGATTATTGTGAATTTTTCATGTGTGATGGGATCGGGGGGTGAGGCGTACATCACGCGGAGCTGTCAACGGCTGAAAAATTGGAAAATAGTTTCGTCACATTCAAACCTGTTGACCCAGAGCGCTTTCTGACGTCTTTGATCTGGCACGTTACCTAGTGACTACTCCCCTCATGCAACCATTATCTCACCTTAACCTATAATTGTCATGATACTGGAATAAAGGCTTGATAAGGTCATAAATTCAGCCTCTGCGGAATTTGTGAGAACTTTATCGCTTCAAGGCCTGAAAAGTATATTTGCAGCTTCTCTATTACTATCATCTTATCTGGTGAGCAGCGCTTCAGTGACGGCTTGAAGATGCCAAACAATACCGGTGAGGTATAATGTTGGGATTTTGAGGATATTCTTGCAAACAGACCCATGAATACTGTAAATAAAAGGGTGCATGAAGTGTGCAAGAACAGGTTTCATAAATATACCATTAAAGAGATACTGCTTGAAAATGCATCCTCGGGTTTTAAAAGAATCGCAGTCATGAAGCTCCAAAAAATATCTAAATTCCAAATGTGACTTTCAACAATATGTTTTCCTTCTCAACAGCAGCAATAAATTAAGCAGTTCTGTGGCAAAACATAACCCTGCTGTGACAGTACTTAAGGTGCTGCACTTTACATCCAGCTCCTCTTGATTTATGACGGCTTCCACTTGCCTTTAAAGGAGACCACAACAGGCTGAGTGCAGACCTCAGCAGTGCTCAGCAACATGTTTAAATGACCCTGACCAGGTGAATGCACCCCAGCCGCTCATGTCTGGTTTGTGCCGTAAAAGCGTTTGCCGCCACTGCACATTATTTCTTTTCCTCGAAGCCACAGATGCCAGATAGTTACGTTTGCTGGCTGGCTTTTTACTTCTTGAGTGGATTTCAAGCTTTAAACAGGTGTAACCATGTCCTCTAGTCATTGTAAAAGCAGGCAAAGAGGGAACAGAAACATGCTTCGCCTGCACAAGATTTCACCTCCCCTGCTGCCTCAAGTCAGAGCAAATTCAAAGAAACAGCCAAAGGGTGACTCTCGGACTGGATTGGCGGCTATCTGACGTGCCTCTGGTGCTGTCGTCACATAACAGTGAAGTAAGAAATGCAACTTGGTGACAAAGTCGCATGTCCTTTAAAGCTACGCATGCATGCGTGAGTCTGGCTTATTCTGCAAATGCACCCAAGGGGAAAAGATTTTTAAAGGGCTCTTAAAAATGTATGCAGAGCGAAAACATGGAACAGCAAAGACTGGAATTTTTAAAATGAGCACCTGTCACGCCCACAGAGTCGAACACAATAGGAAACATACTGCAGTGAGTGTACACATGCATGTGTGTAAAGGGCCGAATCCTGCACGAATTACATTCATATGCAGCTATTTTGCAAAAGCTGTTGCAAAATAGCACTTTCTCTCGAGACCAAATTACAGTCTTCTCTCAACATTAAACGCCTTTCGGCTCCTCGCGAAGCACTCCGAGTCGTTTGATTGAGAGCAGATTCACTCGGCGTATACCTGAGGAAATGTCAACAGCAAAAAGAGAGCACACGTGTGTCAGCATCCATCACACGAAGCTGTAGGGTATTCAAGGAGAAACTTGCCATCAGACTTGCATGAACCTGTTATTTGTGAGCAGTCGGACAGATTTATGCGCTCCTGATGTGTTGCTATGTTGCTCTAGTTTCCTACAGGCAAAGCCAACGACAGAGGCGTCGCCATTCATCATCGTTTACCACAATAAAACCAGATTAATTTCGACTAACTTGCCACTTTGCTGGGAAGATTTATTTAATGACTTCCAGGACAAATGCAGACACTGGCCCAGTCAACGTTGTTGCTGTGAAAGTGATAAAGTCAGCACATTTCTGCTTGTTGACAGGCACAGACGGTGAGCTGCCAACAAACATGGCTGCAGGGCCTTGCGAGCACATGACATCATTAGCGGGCTCTTTCACATGACTTGACAGGCTTCGTGTCACCACGGCGAGGTCATCGACATGCTGTATACGCAGAAAATAATGTACTGTCACAGACACCCTGTTGTTTTCTAACCTTTGACGATCCGTGCACCAGTTTCTGCAGGATTGCATCAGGTTTTAAAGGCTTGAAAAAACTGCATCGCCACAACTTGCAACGATTTCAGAGTGTATTGTGGAAAAAGAGACAGGAACAAGAAGATCAGATCACTGCAGAGGAGCAAGCAGCTTGTTGCAAATGAGGAATGAGCATTCCCCTCCGTAATGACTTGTGGTTTGAATGCTGGGTTGTCTTTAGTGTTGTGAACAGAACGTGTAAAGCTCATCTTTTTTCATGTAAATGCAAACATGCACAGGGACGAGTCTCCATTGAACTGCAGCATTCAAAACATGCCTTCCATTCAGCTCCTTTGATGGCAGAAACTTTGCAACTATTAAACAAATGCAGGCAGTAAACTAAATGAGCTAAATGCCTCGTTCTCGCTGCTCATGTTAATTAAGCTGTATGCATTCGTTTAGCACAGAAACAGACAAAACTCCAGTGTATACACGCAGACTCAACCTCCACATTATACCCAAACAACCCTGACCAAACATTTACGGTGCTACACAATGTTGTCCTCTGAAGATGGAATGCCAGCTTCCCTACAACAAAAGAGGAAGCTTTCTGCAGCGCCTCGCAGCCGTGCATCTCTTCTCCCACTGTTTTCAGAAGTGGGCTGTAATGGAATCCCCGCTATGTCGCACAGCTTGCCAAGATCCAGAGATTCCCCATGAATTTCAACGTCCAGCACTTCATCGAGGAAGAGCTAGCAGTTGCAGTTTATTCATTTATTAAAGTTAATGTTAATAAACTTTCATGTGACATTCTGAAGTAAATTTAGCCTTGGGATACATTTGTACTGCCATCTGCTGCAAATGCTTTATAAGCCTCAAGATGAGTCAAATAATAGGATACAGCTTCCCGAAATGATAAAAAAAAACTTTTAGCTTGTAGAATTGTCTGTTATGTTCCTCTGAGGTTGAACCATTCAAGAATTAAACTGCATTTGGACTAGATGTTCAGTTTAGACGTGCAAAACTGGGGCTTGAGCATGCACCTTCATTCTACAATAAATATTCCAGCCTGACTCGTATCTGACTGGATACCGTTGCAGTCATTCCTCTTTTCTACCCTACATTTCAAAATAAAATATGACATTTAAAAATAATAAATGACAAACAGGTGGTCATATTACCGCCTGTAGGTGACCACTCGCTATTAAGTGACCAAAGTAGTGCTGAAATGGATGACAGCCGGGCAAGGTTCGTTCACTGAGAAGGCTGTGAGATACAGTTGAAAGCTCCAGGAAAAGACTGCAAGAGAACCTCAAGTTTAGATTAATTCATCACAGCAAATTGCAGCGGTTTTTAAACGGGGGTCGTGGTCGTCCAGTTTCTCTTTGATGTCATCAGTAAGTATTCCCTGGATCTCTGTTGGGTTATAAAAATGGAAAAGGTTTAGAACTTTTTTTCAGTGCAAGCGCAAATGGATGAGGAAATGTTCCCGAAAGCCGTTAGCGGAGTAATTCACGACTGAATGGATTAACAGTTTTACGGGCCAGGAAATCTACTTCACTCCTACAGCGCTTTTACCCCATCAGCAATGTGCGTGATCGTTTGTCTTCATTAGTCTGTTAGCAAGTGCAACATCCTCACCTATGTGGCTGCTGGGAGGGGGGTAGGGTGCAGAGCATCGAGCCATCTGACGACACAAGCAGACAAGCTGTCAGTGAGCTGTGCAGCAGCCCTTCAAAATGATGATCTGTGCAGAGGCAATCATTAACACTAACTGCCGGCGGCCTGCTAGGTCACTTATCAGTCCCTGCAGTTGTGCGTTTTAAAGCTGGTGTCGCCTTGGCTGGCCTGCACTGGACTACTGACTGCACCAACTCTGCATCAGGGCTTCATAAAAATACCTGCACCACTAGCAATTAAGAAAAAAGGACAGCAGGGGAACTACGTCACCGCAACACACTGCCATAACCCCTCCCCGACAGCGGCAATCTCCTCAGTCCTATCAGTACCAGCCTGCTAAGAGGCTTTACTTCCCCCAGCACAAAGAGCTGTCTGTTCGGCCAGGGAGGCATCCCAGGAGTCAGGGGGAGACAGGTGGCAATCCCCACAGGGTATGTACGTGGGGGCTGGGAGGCTGAATGCTGGAGTAATCAGAGACAAGTCAAGACAAAAGCATGGTGTTATTTCAGCAGTGAGGCCCTCCGACTGTTGGCCGTCTGGGTTAAATGTTTGGTGGAGGGGAGCAGCACAGCAATGGAAGGAAAATTGAAAAAAAAAAAGTTGTTTTTGTGCAGCTCAAATCTTCTTTTTTTTTCCTGCAGCCTGGAAACATGTAAATAAATAAAATAAAATAAAAAGCATTAACATCTATTAATCAGGCAAAACAGTTGGGGTTGTGCATTTTTTTCTTTTAGCTGAAGGAGAAAGATATTTTTTTAAATGTTTATATTTCAGTCGTCCCTGACAAGATTTATTGCAAGCAAACTACCAAATAAATGCTTCAGTGCTTTAGTGTGTGCAGTGGCTCATAGCTTCAAAGGGCCGATGGCTGTTGTTCTTATTCTTCAGCTATTTTGGTTTAAATTGAGCTCCATCATATCATCTTAAATTCTTAAGCTCCCTGTCCATCATTTTCACACATAAATAGATAATCTCATGAACATGTACAAATCAACACCTTTGATTAACTGTCTTTGCATCCGTTAAGGTGATGACAGACGTGGATTTGTTCAAGAGAATGGAAGTCTAACTCAAATATCACATGCTTCCTAAATCAGCATGAGGAAACTCTAACCCCCCCGTTCCTCCAAGTTTACACCCTGACATCTAAATCGACTTATCATCCGTGAGCTGAATTTCAGGTAGATGGGGCTTGGCGGTAATAAAACCTTCCAGAATTACGCCGCGGCGGAGACCGTCCAAATCCCGCTCAAGTAGAAATGATCTTGTGTTTTCAGTGAAGCTCTGGATTTGAATGAGGGGGAATTTAAGAGGGTGCCACGGAAACCTTGCCAGTTTTGCATCCTAATCCCCCCCAAGATATGAAAGGCCTTTTACCTCTTAAACCAAAGCACTCGAGTGAAATCTGCCGGGTCCTGTTACACCAGTTTTGAGATGCAGAGCGGGGTATTAGTGACATGTTTTGAGGTTTGAACTTGGACGGCCCTGGGAACCTCTTTTTCACCCGTCAGTCCAGAACTGAGCGGCCGACGGCGATTTGCTGCACTTTTTCGCACATCAGGCCTGAAGGGACTGACAAGGGCAACTTTGTCTGTCTGTCAGGAATCAACTCACATCGTGTTGATCAGACAGAAACATGTAGAAACTGAGAATGAGCAGAAACACACTGTGAGCACAGGTGGAAGTCCTCGACGACACAAGATCATAGCTCGGAATGTGTCTCGGTACGCCACAAAGGGATTATAAAAGATTTTCTCATTCTAATTGTACTGATTGGTACATAAATGGTCATATAAGATTAATAACCCAGCTCTAAATGCTAGATTACAAGACTCATTTCACAACAGGACATTAGATAACAGCACAGATGACCACAGCGCCATGAGATGACCATGGGAAGGTCTTGCCGTTGCAGGACAGTTGTGGGGGAGCGCACTGTTTGTCCTTTCCCAAGAGGATCGCATCCCTTTCCCTGGAAGGATGACAGATGATGAGAGAGTGCAGACAGAGCGATTCTTGTGTACAACAGTGGATAACTCACACGGGCAGAAAATAGCGGATTGAGGGAAGGGCTGCACAGTCTTGTTCTGATTGAAGAGCTTGAGGCAGCAAGGAACTGAATTATGAAATTCCACAGCAGATTTCTTTGTGAGCCTTGAAAAACAGGAAGAAAAATACTCGGAGTAAACACAACAAACATGATTTATGACGGCTATTTTTTTCCTACTGGCAGTAGTTCACATAAGATTGTATTTTTAGTCAGATGAACAAAAACATGAGCTCGTATCTATCAAACTACTTCACCACCAAGTCATCAGATCAACCTTTCTTGACCCCCGTGGGTCAATCGATTGTAATGCTTTCCTGATGACCCTAAACTGCCCTCATTTGACCTAATGAGCGTCCAGGGAATTACAAAGCAGCCATCCACGGGGAAACATCTTGGTCAACCATGTTTGCCAACCAAGGGGTCCGCCCCAGCTTTGCTCCTTTATCGGCGGCACAGGGTCATCTTGTTGCCTAGATTTTCTGACCCTTTGGCTTCACGTTGCCTGTGGCTGGGAGGGTTTCTGATCCACACTGGTTTGACCCAGTGAGGAAATAATCAATATGAGAACGTCTTGTGTAAGACGTTAGTCCAAAAACCTTCAGACTTGTTCACCTTTGTTGACCGTCAGTGGTTCTACAAAGTGTTCCTGAGTCCATGTAGTAACATCCTTTATGCAACCATGTGTTCACAAAGTGTTGAACCTTGCTCCATCCTTGCTTGTGAGCGACTGAGCCTTTCCAGGATGCTCCTTTCATACCCAATCATGATACTATCACCTGTTACCAATCAACCTGCTTGCCTGTGGAACGATCCAAACAGGTGTTTTTGGAGCTTTTGTTGCTCCTGTCCCAACTTGTTTGAAACATACTGCTGCATCAAATTCAGAAAAAGCAGATATTTACAAAAATCAATGAAGCTGATGGTGTAAAACATTTTTATAACCGTCTTTTTTCACATGATAAATTAAATGCATGGATACAACTACCCTGAAGACAAATTGCTAATGTGGCTGAAATAATCACACACTGTAATTACACAACTTCCGTTAACTTCAAAGCAGCCATGATAGCGCCCATTTCTCTCCGTCTCTTTTGTGACTCACGACTTTGCTGTGAAAGAGCGAAGCTAAAGTTCAAAAGCTCTGGCAGGGTCAGTGCTCTCTGTAGAAGTCCCTTTGATTCCTGATGTAGTCGCGGAAAGGCTTCCTGGCCTGGACTGAAAGAGCAAAGGGGAGTTGAAAAAGGGGGATCAAATGGGATAGAGGATTGTTTTGTTCTCTCCTCTCTATCTGTTGAAGGTTCCTGGCTGATGTAGCCTGCTGTTTAATCTCAGCTGGCTCCACGGCTCAGCCTGTGGTAGTGTGGTCAGGAAGAGGCACCCAGCACAGAGAGCCTACTTTTATGACTGATCCGACTGTACAACTGCACATAAATTATTACCAGTTTGTAGATTTGCTGTCTCAGGTTCAGTGTTCAGGTTATACAAAATGTGATGCCTCAAACTAGTGGCCAGGAGTAGACTGCTGGCGATCTCCACTGATCTTCAGGGTAAAGGTGACTAACAGTGACTAATGAGCCAATCCTTAGTTCTTAGCAGAAAGGACAGGAAAGGGACTTGATGGGGATGCATCACAATAGAAATATGCTGACATCAACGGTGGTCACAGAGTGCAACTGGTTCCACCAGTTTGTGTGAATGATTTCCCAACCAGCCATTGATTGTGTATGCATCACAGTGTGATCAAATACTTCTGCTTGGCGGAGCGATTCAGTGTTGAAATCTCTTTTTCACTCTTCAAGTCTGAGAAGGGTGTGTCGCAGGAGATGCGTGGGAATCTGTTACTTTTGGTGTTTAGTATCTTGTTTCAAACTAGAAATTTGCTAAATCTGGTTGCACGATTGAAAAACCTCCAATAATTGATTTGTGGCTATTTGGATGCAGGAGAAACAAGCTGTGAACACCACACTTCTACTTCTTTTTTCTCCGTATTTGGTCTCTACCAACTTCTGAGGCAGATTTTGCAGCTAATGCTCCCCGTCGTCCACCAGCTAATCTCTAACCGTGTCTGTCTGCTGTTCAGCAGTGAGAAGTTAAGAGCTCAGTGGGGGTTTTTCTCTAAAAACATGCTTTCTATGGCTGAAACCCATGCTACGAGAGTGGTGTGAGTGAACCAAAACAACGAAGTTGTAGCATATAGCTATTAAATGAGCTGAAACTCTGCTGTGTGACGCCAAGGGGAGCTACAGATTCAGGTGATAATTCTCTGTAGGTTCATCAAAAGTGACCCCATTGTCACATTGTTTGCACATTGTCATTCGATGCATTGTCATTCTAATAATATTGATTAATGTCCTGGACAAAATACGGTGGAAACAGGGGGTCACTGACGCATCAAGCTGGAGTACGACTGCCAAAAATAACAGTTTCAGTGGGGCAAGGTTGTTGTTTTTGTGAATGTATATCTGACTTTGTGTTATTTACATATGCATAGATGAGATACATGTGTGTCAGAGTTCATTCAGTTTAAAATGAGTGACCTTACCATCGCTATTTGGTCATCGAGGCTCATGTTATTGGTGGGCCTCTGCTGTTTTGTAATTTGTGGAATATCTGTGGTCTATAAGTGTTGGGTCAGACGTGTTGACCTTTATCCTATATTACTTTATTTATACTCCAGTCTAAACAGGTCACACAGGCTCATTGTACTGGCAAGCTAATGCTCATTTTATCTGTTTGTCTAGTTAGCCATGCAACAGTAAGCTTCTGCTTGGCAGTCAATGGGTGGACAGAGTCTGGTAAATTTTGCTAAGAGCGGAGTTAAAGTGTGTAGCTGACACATAAATAAACCTAGGGTTCACTGAGACTCTCAGGTCTTTAATCATACTCCTGAGACTGATTAAAATGGTCTGGGATAGGCCTCGTGGCTGATTTGTAATCTAACTGTACATCTGATAAATAATCAATCAGTCATTGTGTTGGTGATGGTGATTCAAAATAACTCCATGAACTATGAATGGCATGCAGCCTGACCAGCTTGCAGAGCTCTTCTCAGGCTGGCCACTTTCTGTGTTTGAGTTTCTCAGATGTTTCCTGTGTGATGTTTACAGACGCTTCCAGTGAGTGCTTTTTTACCTAAAATCTCAGCTGACATAATTTATGGGAGCGGGGGCAGCCATTGTTCGTGTCTAATATTTGCACTGACGGAAACGGCGCTGCTGCGTTTGCTGACAGTGGTTCCCAGGAGCAGAGACGGTTCACAAAGCTTTTCAGACGTGATTCACAGATCCACAGCTTGGCAGCAGGCCAGCTGAGGGCTCCTCCAACACTTCATCTCCCCAAAACGGATGTTTTCCTACACATAAAACAGACACATATGAATTCCCCTTATGTAGTAATCTAATCAGAATCAAGCATTTGCTGAGGCTGAACGCCATCGCGTTGGCAGTGCAGAGAGTCTAATGCGAAGCACAACATTTGGGTTGCGGTTAACCTTGACATTCATTAAGTATTTTTCCTAGACGCAACAAGATATTCATGCTATGGGACAGGCCATATTAAGTTTTCCACGTCTTCATAAATCTCCCAACATGGAGCTCCTTGTGTCTGGAAATGTAATAAGGCTGACATAGTTAATCTAATGTGCTACATCCATCACAAGTGTTAGCATAGCTGCATGGCACACAGAGCCATCACAAACATTCGTTCTGAAGTCCACCGCGTTGTGCACCAGACTTACATACTGACTTCAACAGCGCAGTAATGTTTTGCAGAACTCTCCAGTCGATTTAAAGTTGAAACAAACCAGAGGCGCGATGAGAGAAAAGCTCATTAAACCAGAATAAAGTAACTTGACAATTGTGTATATTTATTTGGCATCTGTGGCTTCCTGTCTGAGGGGGCCCACTGTGTCTCTGGCTCTTTTGATCCCCCTCTAAAACCTACTCCAGTAACCCATATCCTGTATCCTCATTTGGAAGCATGGTGACAGTTTCCCAGATACCAGACGGTATTGCTTTCTCTTCATCTTGTGGCACAGGCCCAGCCCCAGTGTCTAATTTGCTAATGGATCCCTGCTGGAAGCCGCTGCCTCGACTGTACGCGAGTGTAATTATTGAAGGCTGAAGTGAAGCAACTGAGGACTAACTAGGAGAATGAATAAATCATTGTTTTGCACTCTGCTCCCAAACTCAGGGGGCTGCCGCTGATTTTCCTTTTGTTTGCTTTCCACAAAGCCTGGATGTCATTCACCCTCGGAACAGGTTGACTGTAATTGCTGAAAAACTCTGAGTGGCTTCACTTTATTGCATTTTGTTGGTTACTTACTAAGAGGAGTGATAATATGTTAATATGTACTTAGCTTTTGCTTGGAATGAGGGGAACTATAAGTTGAAACTTGCAGCTGCAGCACAAAAGTTTGCCCGTTTTCTCAAACGTGACTGGATGATTCGGTGAAAGACAGCACACCACAGAGGCTATGTCAACCGGTTCTCCCTTTCATGCAGGAAATGTACACTTAATAAGACCAGGGAAAGGCAACGTCTGTTTATGTGTAGTGTACCATGTAGCTCTAAGGAATTTTGACTCAGACGAATTACAACATAGACTTGCAGGACCTGTTCTGTACGTCCAAATTACTTCAAGGCCACCAGCTCTAGTCTCAACATTTCCCCCTGAGGGACATTAGTCAGTCATGACACGGTTACATTTGTTAAGACATGAAATTTGGGGATGTTGAGAGAACTTATTGTGATTTTAATTGAATTGCTGACAAGGAGGTCATGCTGCCGTTCACAGGGCTCTTTGGTTTAGTGGCCTCAGCCTGGTTCAGCTTGACAGGGAGCTTAAGCTTGCCAAAGCCCCTGGGAGGTCGAGATAAGGAAAGGCAGCATAAAACCTAATAAAGCTGCTTTGCACTTGGAGTGAGACAAAGATACAAGTGCGCTTAATGTGTCTGTATAAAGTGATTATATCTGTCTGGAACAAATGTAGCACTACAAGTGTCCTTTGTGTCCAATCTTGTTATTTTCTGCTTTTCAGATTACACAATACTGTCATGCATTCAGAAAAACATCCGCAGGATCCTCCATCCGCGATTTCATGAAAGCTAGTTCCACACCAGGCGAGATCCGAACATGAGACAGCTCTATGGACAAAGTGAATAATTGAAGACTAATCCAACCAGGCAGCATTTCCAAAACCAAGTCCTGATGTCAGATCACAGTCTGAGAGCTACTGAAGTACTGAGCCCTGTGGCCACTCATTCATTTGCAATCCAAAGAGACCAAGGTTCTCATCTTTCCCACAATGACTTTCCCCGTATACCCCGTCTGGAGCGTCAATTATCACATGAAAGATAAGAAGCTAGCTTAATAAGCATAAAAATGAAAATAACAAGAGCAGACCATCACATATTCTGCATGGCTGGCATTTCAATTCCAATTCTGTCTCAATTTTGATCGGTGTTATTTTCAGTCTAAGCATTGCACTCATGATAGGGACTCATGAGCTTCTGGTAACATGATTCCTCATCTATGATAATACTTGGTATGCCACCTTAAATAATATGCCAAATGGCATTCCTCTGCTAATAGCTTTAGAACTCTAAAGGGCACAAATAAGCAGCAATTTGCCGAATTTAGAACCATCTTCCTGTTTTTGTGCTTTATCGAGGGAAGTGACATGGAGTGACAGTGAATTAACGAGGGTAATTTTCCATGCCACATTACGCAGGGCACCACAAAGCCCAACTTCATTATGAAGAGATTATTCTTAACTTAAATTTTCCAAAAAAAGGAAACCACCATAATGTTCACTTTCCATCTCATTAAGATTCCATAATGGGTTCAGTGAAGTGTTTCGGGTTTCTAAAAACTGAAAATTACACAACAGTTGCATTAAAGACTTACACGATGTGAGCGAGAGGAAAATCACAATATATTATTTCATTTCCACAACAAAATTAACAGCAATCAATAAAACGATGTTTGTCTTTTAAAAGCAGGAGGCATAAAATGCAAATGTCAAACAAATCAACATACAGAGTTCAAAGCTAAAAACAACACATGGATGTAGAGCAATGTATAGGTCTCATTACACTATCTTTTTCCTTTGGCAACAGAGAATTATAATGCGCCCACACATCAAACACGTGTTTCACATATGTCCACCATCACAAATCTCCCATCTGGTGCTGACAGGCTTCTGCCTCAGGCCTAAATTAACTGTAAGACAATCAAATTGCTTTGGCTTTCAGTCAAGCATCTGTGCTTTGAATGTGTCACTCATCTCTTGTGTTTACATGCAAGTTCTACTCTCGCAGTGTGGGGTTGAGCTTCGCAACATCCATCAGTCAGAACACGAGAGAAAAATGATTAAAAGCTTAACATTTACAGTAGGTGGTGCTCAGAAATTGGCATGGAAGCAAATTGCACTTGCTGTAACACTTTAACTCACCACTTTGCCACTTTAAATATTCTTCCCTTATTGAATCACTCAGCATGAAATGTACAATTTTCCAAATGGCTGCTGAATCCTAATCTACGCTTTTACTTAGATCAGCTGATTGTGGTTGACCTCAAGTCTAAGTTGAACTTTCCACAGATAAAGAAGAAACTTCCGCAATTTTAGTCCAGGAAGTACTCAACTGTGAAAAATGGCAGAGGTATTAGATGACTCCACTAAAAATACAGTCTTTAATCACAATAGAGCACCTTTTCAGTTTAATTGACCTGCATGATAAAATATTAAGACATAGAAAAATGTTAAGATGTTTAAGTGGCAATGGTTTCATGAGGTGTTTTCAATCTGCAACATAAGGAGGCTGGTTTCAAGGTAAAAACATGAGTTATTTGGTAAGTCTTGCCAACATCCTGGCTGTTGCTATAATAAGAAAAATGTAAAGCATGTAGGAAAAATAATCTTACAGCTGTGTTAATTTGTCAATTTCTTTTTGAAATCTTTCTTCACAAAAAATCTTTCTTCTCAGTAGCGTCTGGAACCACCACATTTAACTTATCACTATCCAAAGCAGTAGTATTCATCTGATTCCACCCTTAGCTTCAGCGGCGATTTGCTGAAACCATCACCGTCAATGACTGTTTTATCCACAAAGTCCAGATCCGTGGGTGAGGGGTTGTCCGAGAGGTCCTCTGCTAGAGTGTCTAAGTAGCTACCCACAGACAGACCATCCAGCCCATCGCTGTTGCCGTCGTTCAAGCTGTTGAAGCTGCCTCGCAGCGAGGTACCGTCCTGGCTGTCTGACAGGCTGTACAAGCTGCCCGTCAGGCTGCCGTCTTGGCTGGCCACGCCTCCTTTGTCTTCGATCATCCAGCGGATGGATTCGATGCCCTCGTTGATCGACATAAGCTGCTGCATCAGCTTCACGTCAATGGCTCGCAGATGTGCCTGGAGAAGAAAAAAACCCAGTCAGGTTGTGGCACTTGTGGATGAGCCAGCATTTCAAGGAACAATGAGACAGATTTGTCTATTCAATGCAAAGCGACAGCAAACAGCCAGTTAGCATATTTTAGCATAAGGACAGTAAACAGCTAGCCTGGCTCAGTCCAAAAGGTGACAAACTGCATGAAATTTTGTTATTTTATGGAGTGTTATGTGCCAGGCTATTTTTTTGGCCAGACTCCAAGAAGTGACTTTGCCCGCCCACGAAACTGTTAAACTGAGCTAAGAGCTAAGCTAAGCTAAGAGACTCCCCTGCTGGCTGGAGCTTGAAATTAAACAAACGAACGTGAACATCTGACTATCTAACTGTTCCATCTACTCAGGAAGTAAGTGGATTTCCCAAAATGTAGAACTACTCCTTTAACACAGCTACTACATGAAACAGTCAGCCATTGTAAGTACAATGACAGTCAATATAATACAAAACCAGTACCACCATCATTGTTAGCTATTGTGAGCACTGAGGCTCAAAGTTCATTTTCGACCTTGGAATCAGCAGTTCTGAAAACAATCCCACCACAGTCCATTTAGTAACTCTGTTCTGCAGCTTTCACTCATATTGCACGGCATTCATCAGCAGATTGAATATCTACAATTCTATAACAGCTTGGGAAAACCTCCATCTGATGATGAGGAGGATCATGTGATATGAAGGAAGGCAGCAGCTCAGCTACTAAACGAACCTTGTGGTGAGCTTTCTTCCTCTCGACAATTGTTAGCATTCTTATGTCTTCTCATAGCCAGAACACTGTTTAGACTATCAGGCTTTGTTGTGAACAAAGAGACGTAACTATGTGGCACCGGAAGAGGGACTTGTACCACTCATGTAACAGTGCCAGGAAACAGTTTGCAGCCATGATTCTGAATGATATGCCTACATTGCACAGTATGGCCATTGATTTAACTCCCTGCCATGACAAACCGAGCCATTGACCGGGGGTGGAAGTGGACAGCCAGTGGTGTCATTCAAAGGGAGAATGAAAAATGGTTCGCGGACAGCTGGAGCAGCCTGCTACATTCAAAAAGCTTTGAGGCAGATGAAGGCAGACAGGGCTGGTACAGTGTTCCAGACAGCTGGCCTGATACAACAGCCTTTCTTTGAAACCAGTCCTCATTTAGCGCCTATTGCTGCCGGTGTGTTTGTTTTGTGAGCATAACCGCCCGCTTTATACACACATGGAAGAAGAGCAGATGGAATCATATTGGAACGTTGGTTTAAACAGCCGTCTCGTGTTAGGAAGATGGCACCAGTGGGTTCATATTACAAAATGAGTTTAGGGAAACACAATTACTGCAGCATAATTTTGTCTGAATCGAAAAAACATTTTTCATATGAGACTAATAAGCGCTAGTCCCTAACCTTTTTGGGGAACAGCACGTTTCAGAGTTCATTTGCTCCTTCAAAACGCTGTCGATGATTTCAGCCTGTAAAAATAATGTTAACAATTAGCTACACGACACAATGACGTCGCCAAATGTGTGTGTGCCTGTGCACCAGACCTGCGCACAGCAAAACAGAGCTGATGGGATTAGTGATTAAGCTGCGACGGGCGCCACAAAAGGCCCAAGATGCCCCAAATTTGGAAGGAGCCGTTGAACCTCATTTGCCTCTCATATCTGCACATTTAAATGATGACATGACTGCCGGTAAATTTGACAATTCAGGTTAAAACACAAGGGAATTAAGCCAAAGCCAGGCAATTCAGTATTTGCAGAAACGAAACGTGCCAGTTTCTCTCACTGCAGACTCTCCAGGTGACCGATCCGTCTGCTGGCCATGATGCAGCCTCACTACTGCAAAACGGTCAACTCGACCATCTGCTCGGGACTCCTAACACCTTCCGTGACCTCACTCAAAACGCTGTGACTGCAACAGGGCTGCAGTCAGTCAAGCGTGACACCTGAAAACACTCCGTGTGAGCAGATGAAATTATGTCATCATGGACAGCTAATTACGCAGGCACAATTGGATTTCAGAGTAGTTTGAATGGGGGTTGGAGGGGGATGGGGGAGGGGGGGTTGCTCCCTGAGGTGAAGAGGGCTCATCAACAAAGGTCTCTGCTGACTGTAGGTGTGAATGGCTATCACCTGCTGACCGGTTTCACGGTGCTTTCTAAGGCAATGAGGCACAACAGCCACCAGCAGAACCACATGTTGATGCGCGTGGACCGGTTTTGCACTCAGTCGAGGCATTTCCTGTGAGCTCGAGCTTGGTTGCCACTAAATGTAACACAGTAGAGATAACGCACGAATACCTGTCATAAAACTATGGTACATACTGGTCTTAGCTGGTTTGTGTGTACAGTCAAATTTATGTTTTCCCTCCCTTGACGACGGCTGGATAAATAACTGTCTTAAACAACTGCGCAGTTAAGTATTAGTTAGCTAGCTTGTAATTACAACTCGGGTAACTTTAAACAGGCTTGGAATAAACATAATGCGGCTATTTCTCTGACTGTGTCGCACATGTAGCATTCATGGCTATTAAACATTGAGGCTCCTTCAGTTGAACTTTCTAGAAAGAGACGCTTACCATTTCTTGTTTCAGGAGCAGCATTTTGTTCCCCAGTCGTCTCAGGTCCGCAGAATTACTACAACATTTGCAGTTCGTTAAATGCGGCGCCGCCGACTTCTCGTGCTCGTCGTGATGTTTTCCTCCCACGAGAGACCGAATGAGACTCTCCGGGACTTTTCGACCCAGCTTCGTCTCTATATCCTTCAGCTCGGGCAGGACGTTGTTACCGTCGTCCATTGTAGGCTGCCGCGAAGATGACACGCTTTTCACTGCGTGATTTGGAGCGGACACGGGCGCAAATTAGAGAGTCGCGAGCGCGGAGATACTCCAGATGATGCGTTGCGGAGACGCGCGCGAGCTACGTCCCGAAAGAGGAGTTCGCTTAAAGTCGCGAGGAGTTGCAACAGGGCGCGCGCTCTTCACAACTTCATTGAACCAGCTCCCGGTATGAAGTGCTGAGTCAAAAAACCAGCAGACCTCCCATTCAAGCCTCCGACCAGCAGTGACACACTTTTAACCTCAACGCGCTCTCCGTAGACCCTCCCACTAGGGAGCTTCCTCTGAAACCAGACACCAGACAGGTGAGGTGACACCGGGGTGTTGTGAAAAAAGGATTACTGCACACAAGGGAAGACATTTTTTAGGGATTACAAATTAGGAGCCATCAGACGTATTTCTTAGACCTAGTACCCACCAAAACCTGGGGTGAGCATTACAAGCTTATTATTTATGTATGTATGTGTGCAAACAACAATCACAAAATGAACAGACACTCCGAAGCATGTGTGTCCCCTAAGTGATGCGAGACGATATATAAAATGTGTTGTGGAAGTACGTGTGTTTATTAATGCTTGAATCACATGAATTTCAGCACACAGCTCACACCCAGCGTCAATGTGCAGTCACACACGCCACCGTGTCGACGTGCAAATCATTTAATCGTTTAAATAATTTGGCATGCACCCAGATCCAACAGTGTTGTGGCAAAAGTATAAATGTAAAAACAGAAAAGCATTCATGACTATTTCACATAATTTTAGTTAAAAAAAAAGACAGAAAAAGCTGCGTATCTTGAGAGCACAGTCAGTGGGGTCTCAGGACGACCACCTGTTGACTCTCTGCATTTCGCTACATTCAATCAACGCCCGTTTTTTTTTTTAAATCTCTCCATTATTAACAACATTTCAGGTCATTTGGATGAATTTATCTCGAAACACTGTTAAAAAGAAAGAAAGAAAACAATAAAACCTCAAAGCACATCTCTCTTGATAAGTACACGTCGTTTCACAAATTGAGTAATTGCACCCCCTTGTGGGCACTATGGCTCTTACATGAGCAGTGCATTTTCTAACAATTACAAACGCCTCACTTCTGCGATGCCACTGTGCAACTAAACTACAGCAAAGTCAGACAGACACAAAGGGTGTTATAGCCTATAAACATGTTAGAAGCTAGAGATCTGTAAGTGTATATTATGCTAACTATTTTGCCTGTATTACTTCTGTACTACTCTATTACTCTCACTTTAAATGTGTTCAAAAAGTTAAGCATTCTGAAAATCTTATCAGAATTGTCATTCTTTACAGCTGATCGCCTCATAGGTCAAACATCAAACGCTAAACTACAGAAGGCGTCCTACCTGACACTGACATGCCCTTTTAAAAGCCTGGCAAGAATGAGCACCACCTGGTGGCGCCGCCATCACACCATCACTTCAGTTGTTCATGTCCACTTTATTTGAACTTATTTTCCATTTTCATATTGGATCTTTGCAAAAGCACACTCTTAAAAACGATTTCACATACCTTCACCTTTCCATTACAAAAATAAATCTTCATTGAGTACTTGCTGGTCTTTTGGAGAATGTAATTGTTCACATCTGCACTATTTGTAAAGACAAATGAATTACACAGGTTGATAAAGGGACACGAATGCAGCAAAAAGATTATTTCCTATCATGTTGTAGCATTCAAGAACCTACAGCTGCTCTCCAGTGAGAAGAGACTCAGGCTTGAACAAACTGCGTATCAGTGTTAAAGGGAAGTGGAGAGGCACGCAGCTGTGGCTCATGGTCAAGCAGCGATCTCAGACCACAGACTGGCTTTTGTCATCGTCGTAGCGCTGGTACTGATCCCCGAGCAGAGGCTGGTGGCCCTCCATCTTGTAAGACCTGGCACGCACGGCACAGGTGGTGGCGGCGAAAATGGCGGCGACCACCACCAGCGCGGCGACTATTGCCATGGTGATGATTTCCGTCAGGGTGAAAGGTTGACCTAGAAAGGTAAAAGTGGATGATAATAGCCTCCGACATCAGCTTTTATTTGAAGGTGAGACCGAAAGCAGACACAGCGAGAAAAATATACCTGGCCATTCGGCTTCGTAAGAGTAACCGAGATTTTCAGGGGCAGCAACAAACATCTCAGCGTTGGTCACTGGGGGCCAGAAAGGCACCATGTTGTAGCCCCTGTTGTGACCAATGGGGGCGTTTTCATCGGGATACACAGCCGAATCTGTCGAGAAACACTTGAATTTAGTCGAAAAGCTCATGTACGATAAAAGACACAAATGGTGCGAAAACCAGATAAACACCTGGACTGTGTCTCCTCAACCATTCATCAAATATTGCGTCGGTGTACGTGTGGAGCAGGACGAAGATGGGGTCATTGGGTGAGAGGTGAGTCTGTCCTCCTGTGCCATTCAGGAACAGATGGGCCAGGTTGTGCAGGCTCCTCACCACGGGGTCGTAGTTCCCCTGGGGGGCGCTGTAGCCTGCCGGAGCAGCGTGAAAGTGCATAAGGACATGCAGAAATGCTGTATGTCAGAGCAGAGGAAGAAATGTCTTTGCAGTCACCTTCAATTGTGTTCCTGAAGCTTTCGGAGGAGGTGGAGTAGTAGGGCGGCGTGTCAAAAGCGTTAACCTGCAGACAGTCCGCCACATCCTGGGGCTCTGGGAGACGCTGGACCATCGGCCTGTTGACGTTTCCCGCTGGGTTCCTTCTGATGGGAGACGTCTCAGTGCCTGGAGGGAGACAGGAAAAGGAACCAGATTAGAGAGACCACAGCAATTTCCCTGCACTTTAAAGAATAAAGATGCGCACCGGAGCAACGACAGTCTTACTGTTACAGATGGTCCCCAGCGTGTCATAGTCCTCCACGCTCTCGCAGACAACCCTCCACTGGGAGAAGATGGAGTTGGCGCTCAGGGAATTCATGTCAAAGCTGCTCCTGGCTCCCATCAGGTCATCTGTGCAGATGTCACATGTGCTTCCACCGATGGCGAAGTTCCAGTAGGGCAGGGCGAAGGAGGGGTCCTGCAGCATGTCCTGGTGGTTTCAAATGAATAATTGAAAGGATGGCTGGGACGGAGTTAGCGAATGTGCAGATCAAGGCCAGGAACCAGAAGCAACTAACTTCCAATGGAAGCCTCCTCTAAACAACTTATTCCCATCCCCTTCTGTAAAGGGTCTATAGTCTGATTTGACATTCAAGTCATAAATTACACAGATTTTTTTTACACACTGTGATTTGCTGTAAAGATAATATCTGTTCACATTCATCAGTGAGTCTAAAAAAGCCTTTGTCATGCGCATCCTTGCTTTCCCACAACTTTGCAAAAACTCATAATCTAAGATAAACACACAGAAAATTTAGGAGTAAATGTGTCAATGCAGGTTTTATAAGTACAATTATCCTCTCTCTCTGCACACCAGTGAATTTACTTTAACACTTTGAAAAAGCTACCAAATCCCATTCAGAAACTCCACACTTTTTGATCAGAAAAGCACTCATGGATCCCAACTGCTGCTCATGAAACAGGCCTCCAACAAGATGTGATTCAACTGCAGTGGGACAAGGAGTCATTTTACTAAAATGATATTTTTCAGTCATCTCTGTTCATCCTGATCCCGACTTGAAAAACGAGGCTCTCCCTCGGAACTGTGCCTGGACTACGAGTGACGAATGAGGGAGTGCATCTGAAGCGTTTAACGCGCTCCAGATAAGGATGGAGCTTCACAGCAGGGGTCGGGGCTTCAAAACCGCGCAGCGGCTTCAATCTCTGCGCGTGCAAGTATACAAAAAAGTGCGTAATTGTGAGCAACTGGATGGATATAGTAATTATAGCAACTCTGTGCTGGGAGGGATGCTGAACATTCTCCACACACCACTGCGGTGATTGGAAGACTTGAATAACTCCTTTCACCAAAAGCTCTGTTCAGAGCTGTTTTCTGCAAATCATCTCCAAATCGATGGTGCGCGGATCAAATCGACCCTTTGCCCATAAAACGCTTAAAATCACATTTTTGCGCGCTGCTCGCCTGTTAAAGCGTGAAATTGCGTTGTGTAAGTTGTGATTTCCTCGCCAATGGTGTTGTGTTAGATAAAACAAATAAGCTTGGGGGGTGGGGGGTGACAGCTGGGCTGAAGAAGGCGGCGACATTTTGGGAAATTAAAAATGTGGATAAACAGTCATGTGAGACAAAATCAATGACATGATTCCCCTAATCTTAAAATGCCCAATCACACCTGACGTCGCCATCACTCCTCTTTGTACAGCATCTCACCTGCATGTCTCGCTCCAGCTGCAACAGGTGGTACCTGTGCCACGTGACAAATCCTGGACCCTCGTGCGAGAAGTCCACTCCCCCAAAACTGGCCTGACCCGGACCCAGGAACGTTTTGCTGACCGAGTAGTAGTGAGACCACACGAAGTAGTTGTAGATGGTGACGTTGTCGAACTGCATGGTGTTCCCGTCGGGCCCGAAGATCTCCGGGTAGCGCCGCGTGGCGATCACCAGGTCCGGGTGCACCGTGCGCTTGGCCTGGTCCAGCGCGTTCACGAACGCACGCTTCTGGTCCGCGCTGAGCTGCATCACGTTTCTCCTCACTGCGGGATTACAGCAGGGGTAGAGTGGATTAACTCGATCAGTCATGCGTTAATTGGGGATCTGCTTTTAATGACCAAGAACAGAAGTGCAGAAAATGTGCGTAAGCGGCCGTTTTAAGCAATTTAATTTGTAATCAAATGCTTTTTGTTAATCTTCAGGACTGTAACTATTTTAAAAATGCATTTTAATTTCTTTCTCAGGATAAATTGACTGATGTTGGTAAAATAATCTGTTTTCGTCCTGTACAAATAGCTGAATCGACATTAAATGTGCCAAAATCCGGGTAAAGGAGATCTTAAGTGCCACCGAGCAACGGCGCATCCCGACTAACTCCAGATTTGCTAGCTATGACTTTCCTAACTGCCCATGAATTAAAGTCAATATAACACTGTGAGGTGGATATTTCCCCGGACCCCCCCTGAGGACGCGCACTTACCAACAGAAACTCTTTGGTCACAGTTGGCCCCCGTCCATCCGTGTCTGCAGCGGCCGCAGTTATAGCCGCTGAAGTTTCCATTACACTGACAAGTGCGGTTGAAGAAGCGGACGGGCCATCGCTCCCGATCATCCCGTCCGTCGTGCGGGTACTGGGGACCGTGCGGGCGCGCGTCCACCGCGATGGCCACGCACTGCCCGCGGCCCGCGCTGGAGCCGCACGGGTCGTCGGCGAGTCCGGGGGGCGACGGGCAGCACTGGCCGCTCCTGAGCCCTGCGGGTGTCACACACTCTCTGGGGAACTGAGCGCTCACGACCGCCGCGCCCACGAGCACCAAAAAGCACCACAGAGACATTATCCAAAGAAAAAAAAAAGTTGCCAAATGTTTGCGCACAAGTTGGAGTATTTACCAAAATGATCGTGTGTCAACACAGAAGAAATCACTTTCTCAGCCGGCTAATATGTGTGTGTGAAACTTCCCCTCCCATGCGTTCACAGGCCCCTGCTTCTATTTCGCCCTCAAACCAGCGAACCGTCGACCTTAAATACCGGATTAGCGCATGACTACCCGGATTTTCGAGCTCCCGCGTGATGCCATCGCACAACATCATATTTCCTACTGGGGAAGGAGGCGAAGGAGGCAGCGTGATCCCTCATGCGCAGCATTGTTCTTCTAAAAACCCACTGGACTTCTGCAGTTACACAAATGAGCCCAACATTAAATATGAGGGAGCCTAATTAATTGCGAAATTCTTTCCGATTAGAGCGCAAACGATGATGAATGAGCGCGCCTGCCCGTGAACTTTAATGCGTGCACGCGGGCTGCGGCGTCTCAGCACGCCTTTATGAGCGCTGTATGAAAATTAATCTGTTATTATGGCGATAGCCTTCTCCAAATGTAGCCCCTGGCGCACAAATTGTGGAATTAAAATAATCAACGTGGTGCTGCAAGCCAGCTCAGAACACAATGAGGGTCTTGTTAACATGATCTACTACTGCGTGTGTAAACTCTCACTTTGGTCCATGGCTGGAAATCGAACAGAAAAGCGTTTAATAACCCAAAATGTGCTTTATTAGAAATCCTGGTTATCCCAGCGTGTTAAAGCAATTAATTGAAACTGTACAAAATACCAGGATCTAACCTAAAGCCTCCAAGCTTCATGTGTTTGTTAAAGTGATCATAGTTCGGGTCATTTGACTTCTCAGGGAGGCCTCCTCTCTCTCTCTCCCCGCCACCTCCTTCTTTCCTGAACCTCAGGGCTGCCTGAGCATGTGAGGCATGGGAGCATGAAGGGTTTCTCCGACAGAAAGGAGTCTTCTTGGAATGCAGAATCCTTTCTCTGATTTCCGCGTATTGAAACCAAGCGACTCGGCCGCAGTGCAACCTCAGACACAGGTTTAATATCACTGCTTTGACTTGATTAAACAGCAGTAATCTCCTTCTTTCCGTACTTTCTCTATCACATGAACTACTTGAGACTGCATTTGAAAGGCGCCATTTGGCTTTTATTGCTTCATGTTTGCCTTGCAGCAGAGGACGTGGGGCGATCCGTCCCCTCTGTGTCTTTACACTCACGGAGGTGGGCAGAAATGACACTGAATTTTGGCTGAGGCACGTCTTTCCAGGCATTAACAAACAAAAAGCTGCTCCCTTTAAAGGGACGCTCAAGAGATCCAGTACTGCTCCTCATTGGTGGAACTCATTTTGACATATGAGAGTATAGCTATCAAATTTGGGGTGCATTACCTGGAATGACAGGCTTTAGCTGACACGAGGCATCCATGTTTGTTTGCTTTTCAGGCGCTTTCAGGCTCCAAGCGGGAACAGCTTTAGGCACTTATGATAACTCCAGCATGACGTGAATGCAGCCTGGTAAATGCCCACCTTTCAAACTCCACTCCTCTTCTCTGAGATGCAGGCTTTACGTTGTACATTTTTGGCTTCCAAGCCACGGCTGATATAACTCTGATGACATCACCAGGGTTATTTTTTTTAGACTTAGAGACATACAACCGCCTTTTTCATGTTTAGTCGTACGATTCACGACCAGCAAACTGATCTCTGTGCGGGAAACCGATGCCGAGGCCCTACAGAGGTGTCAAAACAACCAGATGCTAATTTCAGGTGAAAGTGGAGTCATCATGTATAAAAATGTGTTTAATTAGTGACTTATGGCAGCATGAAAACTTACCACTCCGCTTTCCTTCCGGCATGTTTTTTTTTTTTTCTCCTTCCTTGCTTCTGCCTGTGCGACATTCATTTGAATTCTCCCTCCGATCGCCCCTCCGGCGTGTGCGCTCTTTGTTTTATTCGCTTCACTGTTCTGCAGGTGGAGGGCTGAAAACAAGAAAAAACTGTTGATTAGTTTAAATGAGCTGATTATACAAGTGGCAAAATCTTGATTATTTTGGTCTGCCGCTGCTATAACCTCTGGGCATTTTTTTTTTTTGTGATAGGGAAAGTGATTAGCTGTTATTGTTGACAGAACTTATAGCGATTACCCCGAGGAGTTTGAATCTGGGGCAAGATTGACAAGGTAGGTTGCAGCCTTCCCATGATTCCCTGCAAGCTTTACTCTGGGTTGCAGGGAGGGCACTGCATTGTTCGATATTTCGCAGCAGCTCAGACGCGTTATCCTCGGGGGGGATCAGCGCTCACTAATTCACTCACCACGTGACGGTGATGGTGGAGTTCTTAGTTTTACCTGCTTTCACTCCAAAGGCCATTTCCACTGAGGCTTCCAATAGCTTCATCTAATGGCAGGAAATGTTGAATCCAAACTAAGTAATAAGTGTAGAACTTAAATACAATTTCAAGGTGTTTGGACTTTGCTTTGTATCTATTTTATGCTACGTTAAACTTACTTGGCAAGTAAATATTGTACTTGTCTGTGGTAACGGTGACTTTGCAGGTTAGGATTTTACATCAAAAATGCGATTGTCAAATTTCAGATGTCTAAGAGTTGTTGGCAGTTCCACCAGAGCGTGATTTTACGTCTCAGGTGCTTTGATTCAAATTACTGTTTTAAATATTTCACAAAAAATAAAAGATTGAAGAAAGTGCCTAAAAAATGAATTCAATTTTGTGAACCAGTAAACTTTTTCTTTCTTCTTTTCTACACCGTTAATCATCTCATGGCCCCTTGTATCCATCTTGTGGCCCTTCTGAGGGGCCACGATCCCTAAGCTGGGAACCACTGGACTAAACTCCCTCACTGTATACAAAGTAGCTAAAAGCAGATCCACCTCAACCAGCCAGAACAGTAAAAAAAAATTTTCTGCGACATGAGTACTGTTAGTTTTAATACTTTAAGTACAATTTGCTATAATACTTTTGTACCTTCACTTCAGTAGGATTTTGAATGCAGTATTTTGACATTACTGTATTTTTTAGATTAGCAATGGACATGCAAAATCCTTCCACCACTGCTGAAAAAATCATTGAAGAATGTTTCAGGATATGTTTGACGCAGTTTGCTCTGAAAGTACGACGTTTAGCTGTGCAGCAAAACTGTCACAGCAGCTTTGTTCTTGGGAGGACGCCATCAGCCAGACGCTGTCAGCGGGAATAACTTGCACATCACGTAAAAACACACATCACAACAACAGAGCGCTTTTCTAAGAGGAGAAGCTCTCGTCTTATCCCAGTGCGATCTCACACACTGAAAGGCAGAGACTCTGAACCCGGTCACATGTGCTTCACGTTGGCTATCATAATTCCAGCCCGCATGTATCGTTTCATAATTGGGGCTGGCCGGCGAGGATTACTCAAAGCTAGCGCTAAGCTCATTCTCATGAAGCAGTGTTTGAAAATACAGCCGCATTCCTGATGTATGCGCCGCTCTCGTGTTCCCCTCGAGAACGAGCAGGAAACCCATCAGCGTGTCAAGGTTGCAATGATCATTTAAACATCATTTGTCTGGAGTCTGCATCTAGTTTTGTCCATTTTTTTTCTTTAAATGTCAAGTTGAATAGAGCAATAGCTACAATGATCAATTATTTTGACCGCAGAGTCTCTTACTGGCCTTAAATGAATTCACTATGATTTATCATCATCATGGACTTGTGGGTATTTAATAATTCAAAGTGCTATTGACCTGAAAATGCACTGCAGCATTTTTAAGGTCACATTTGAGTCGAGGGGGCGTCAGCTATTTGCTGATTGCTGATTTTGACGAAGTCCGGAAAAAGCTTCTTGGCCAAACTTCCTCACGGTTCATTTTTAGGCACAAATGTGTGAAATTAGTGCATATAAATATGATGTAGCGCGAATACAAATATTATGATTACAGATGTGAGGCAGCAAAATAGGCAGCTGGAACCCAGACTGACTTCCTTTGTAGTCACACGAGAATTTAGCAATTAATATGGTCTATTATCTTTCAATTAATACATCATAGATTGATTAAACAGTGCAAACACAACAGTCATTCAAAGGTCGGGATCACGTAATGGATAATCTCATGGATGAAATGGACATTAACACGCCAATATGCTCATTAAGTGTAATCATGCACAAAGATAAGGCATTTTTGGCTCATTGTGTATAAATCCACTGCATTACTCTGCCTCGGGTGCCGCACAAGCGCATATCTCCTCTGCCCGTCCCGTGACCACCGCTCAGACGACCTCCCTTTCATCCCCGCTCCACCCCCCTCGCTGCCATTCTGTGTGCGCTTACGTCTGTGCATGTGTGTGAATAAACCTTGGGCAGGATGGGGGATCATGTGAGAAGATGTGACTCGGGCTTAATGGTAATCCTTGCCTTTGGTAAAAATGGCACAGTGGGAGTCATTAGGAGGCAGCTATACAAGCAGTTCATATGACCGCCTCTCCCCTCCCTTCCCCTCTCCTCGAAGACAATGCCTGCAACTGCTCCTCATTCTCTTTCGCTTCCTCATCACCGACTGGATTCGTGCCACTAATTTCATCTCGGCTCCTGCCTTGCCTCATTTTCCTATGCGTCTCAGTGCACGAGGGAAAAATCCAAATATTTTTCCCCTCCTGAAATAATAGGTCCCATGTGAGCACATTGTCACATCTTGAGGCATCGATGCTGCGTAAAAGCAGCCCACAGCCGTGCTAGCAGCTCTTTGAGGCTGCACCGAGGCACAGCCCAGATTGGAGCTAAATGCTAACATTGGCATGCTCACGACGACAATGCTAGCATGCTGATGTTTAGCATGTTTCATTTCAGTTTGCCAATTACCACAGCTGAGGTTGGCAGCAAATTTATTAGTTGTGCAGATATTTGGTCGTAATACGCTTTCATGTGATGATGCAGTGAGGCGAAAAGACACAGGACCAAAAAAGTTGATGAGAACATGTCTGCACCAAATTTCCATCTATAGTTGTCCACACTCAAAAGCGGAAATGTCAGCCTCATGGTGGTGCTAGATGAAAGGTCAGGGGATCACCAAAGTCTGGATTCACCCTCTGGGGACCATGAATGTCTGGACAAAATGTCAAAGCAATCCATTCAGTAGTTGCTGAGATACATCAGTCTGGGATTTGTTTATGTTCGAGCGACAAATCTCTGTAGTTGCCATAGTAATTGTGACTCTCGTCAGTCAGGTGAGAAGGGGTGTTGTTATGCGTTGTTATAGAGTGACAGAGTCCACAGAGGGAGGAGTTCAGGTGGATGGGCGGGTGAATCAAACATCAGACCTCAGCATGGGAAGCTGCTGTTTGGCTCCTTTTGATGACTGAAGTTGTTCCTTAACCCCAACCAAGTAGTTACTATGGTAACCTTGACGACAAAGGTCCCTCGTAACTTATACACAAGTCAATATAGTTTTCATACTAAACTAAGAACTTATTTTAAACCAAACCATGCTCTTTTCCAAATCTTGCATCTCTGCCAAAACCTTAACCGCAGCAGCCTCAGGTGATAAAACAGGTGTGATGTATAACAGTTTTGGAGGGGGACAGATAAGCCAAATTTAGTGCAACTTATGACAAATTTTTCAGAAAACTGGCAAAAGAAAATGTGCGTTTTCATCCACAACAGTTTAGCAAATATTAGAAGTTGAGCAACAGCTGGTGGTGCTAATTCTCCAGTCGGATGCCATGGAACACAGATGAGGAACACAACGAAAAGAGTGCCGGTCAGATCTTAAAACCAGTGTTGTGACAGAAAAATGCCGTGTGTGCAACAAGTTGACTGCTATTCGATACCATGTTTCAAATCATCTAAATGTGATTATTTTATTCAGACCCGCTTCTGAAAATCTTATAGTGCTCCAACGACAGTATTAGCTTTCCTGAAAGTTCACTTCCTAATTGAGCTGCGAGTGAATGGAGGCCTATCCTGCGGGACTGTCTGCTGACTGAATGAAGCAGGCTCATGACCAAAGCTCTGGGGGTGGAGGGTGGTGTGAGTGTGTGTGTGTGTGTGTGGGAGAGGGGAATTTTTTTCTCCTTCCATCCTGCTCACTGCACAGTTTTTCGTTTCATTCTTTAACCTGCATGAATATCATAATTTGTATATATCAGCAGCCGAACCTGCAAAACTTCCCCCGTGGGTCCAAAACAATGAATAATATGCATTTTATTTTTCCGGCTTGGTATCGCAAATTAAATACAGAAACGAATGCAAAGACCAACGATGTGTGATATAAAGGCACTACAGGTCTGCTACCTCACAGTGACAACATTTCTTCCATAAATTTGCAGTCATGACCGATATATTTGTGCGGAGGAGAAATCAATTTGGATCCTTCAATGAAAAAAAAAAACAAACCTCCATTAAATTTTGAACCATATCTAGCGCAGGAATAAAAACAAGCCGGGGAATGAGGGAATGCATTATTCCAAAAGGTATGAGCCAATGTGCTGGGAAAGACAACAGAGACTTTTCAACAATAAAACAATTAATTCTAACAATGGAGTTTTCTTCTGTGATAAGCACATTAACAGTCACAAGCTTGAATTCCACCACAAATTAGTGGTCCTCAGTGGCAGGGCAGCTGTAGTTTTAGATGTGAGACAACATAATTAGTGTGACTCAAATGTATGCAAATTCTGAGCAGACTTTGGGATTAAAACAATGGTTAAACCTGGAAAAGTTATTTTTTTCTAAACACACCAGCTTTGAACTTTGTTTAAAATGGACCTCAATCTATGTCGATGTAATACAGTCTAAAAACCAGCAGAGGGCAGTGACATCTCATGTAAAGATTTGACAAGTATCAAATCTGTGTTTCCAGTGGTTCAGTGTGTGGGGTCCATCCACTGTGCACACACAGACAAAAAATTCAGCCAACATTTAAGTGATTAACAACCTTTACCTTAACGAATTTGAGACGTTCAGGATCCTTCTTAGCCCTGACTCTCTATGATGCAAGCGGAACATTCACAAATTAGAGTTTTAGAGGTCCCATAATCGCGCTGCAAGCACCTGAACTTCTACACTCGAACACTGGAAGTGTGCAAAGGCTTTTGGTGGAAGACAAATATGTGAAAGAAAGGAGGTCAAAGTGCCTCCGCGACGTGCTCGCTCAGAACTTTGACGCTGCACTTCACATCAGTTTTGCAGAAATCCAGAATAAGCGTTTTATATGTGAGTCAGGGAGAACTTCATTTGTTCCGCCAGCGAACTTCTCAGAATGTAGTGCCAGCTCGAGGTAGACTGACACCCTGATGAATAGCGGGAGTTAGTCCCTCAAATGAAGGCCTCCACGAATATCGGGATACTGTCTATTTAGCACACGCACCAGCATCTTAAATCTGCTGCTTTCCAATACCAAAGCACTTCAGGTGATTTACATAGCAATAATTTAAACAGCAGAGGTGCCGCGACCGGGCGTTAGCAATAAAACAAGGAGATCTACTGCTCAGACTGCTGCTACCACTTGATTGCTTTTTAACAGTCATTAGTCTTGCGGGAGCCTTTTGAAAGGGCATCATTTTTCGGTCAATCCGTTGCTCTCCTTCACAGGGTTTTTTCACTGATGCATGAAAATGAAGGAGGATATTGACAGGTCCTGTAAGTGGGAGAGGTGAGGGTATTTCAGCAGGAGCTGGCTGTGTCGCAGATCATCGCAGACAGCGGCGGTAATTAGTGAGGAACACGAGTCTTGCTCCGGGATGTAGCAGGGAAACAGCTGGGTTGGAAGGTTGTGCCAGCCTCAGCCAATTAAAATGCTGCACAGAAGAAGTAGATGATGACAGCGATGGAGGCTAAGATAGAAACACAAATGCCTCTCAATGAAGCAATGTTGGGCCAGGAAACGGTTCGGGATTTTGTGACTGTGTTCAAATGGGGGCACCGTCAGTGGGATTCGGAGTCAGATTTGATAAATAAACAGCAATGTCATTTCCATTTTTCTCCCTTCAAAATATCCCACATGAGACTGTTGTTACATTGCTGAAATCCACAGTTTATTCAGGTCAGAGTACATGCTGTTTTGTACTTTGATATACTTTAATATACAGATGAGACAAATTAAGAGAACAAAACAAATGCAACTACTTCCATACTCAACGTGACAAGTCAGTGAATGAGTATTATGGTTGCATAAATCATATGGGATGATTTTGCGGCTTGTGGTTACCAAATCTCAATCCAATTTAACACAGATTATTTTTATGAATGGCGTTCATCTCTCCAGTACTAATATACAGCCCTTGTGCAAAACATAATTAAAACAAAATGTGAAAATTTGCTAATCCTTTCTGACATGTGCTCAAGTGAAAACAGCACAAAGACAATATATTTCATATTTTACCTCACCAGCTTCATTGATTTTTGTAAATATCTGCTAACAAAATGGGACAGGAGCGACGAAAGACTGGGAAAGATGTGGGACGCTCCAAAAACACCTGTTTGGAACATTCCACAGGTAAACAGGTTGATTGGTAACACAACTGTTGTGGAATCTGTTTTTTTCTGTCAAGGAATCATGAAGGTTCTTGTTACATTGCTTGTATTTTTAAGTAAATGCTGTTTACAGTTCGTCCTCCAGCTGGCTGCTAGCAACCGCTGGTACTGCTAATTCCCATCATTGCCCGATCCATACAGTAAACCCGGTTTGCTCTGCAATAATGCCGCCCTGGAACATAATTGGTTGGGGAGTGGTTAGGGTTAGAATAACCACACATGTGCAGATCTCACCCCAGTATGCATCGCGCACCTGGCCACAAGAGCCACTCAGCTAAAACTTGCAGATACAACATGGTGAGGATTACATTTTTGCAACCGAAAAGTATAACAGGACACGTATGACTCAGGTGTTTTATGACGGTGCTAAATTAATGCTCCAGTATTAAACTGTAGGTGAGGACAGCAACAGTGAGGCTGAGCCTGGAGTTATTTATGTAGCCACAACCACCTCCACCAAAAACAAAAAGATCTTACTGAGCAGATGAGTAGGGTTTTGAATGTTGTAATGCTATCTGGGGTGAAGCGAGAAGCCTGCAAAGTTGTACATTATAATCATGGAACACACACACCTCGTTGGGTATTATCGCTTTCATGTTGCCAAACCCCATTCTGCTGCTGATGACTTCCTTTTATCAAACACTCAATACCTTTCTCAGCTCCTGTATTGAGTTGCACAACATAGTGCCACCACCTTGCTCCGTCTTTCCTTCACATGCCGGTCCCACGGATCCCCTCATTAGTTGTCCCTTACATGTTGCTTCCTAAGGCTGCCACCTAAAGCCCACAGTCACCACGAACAAAGGGAGGGGAAGAAAGAGGCGGGGGATCAAAGGCCTTGGACAAGGCTTTGTGAATTCCCAGATCTGGATTCTGCTGTGACTCTTTTGGACAGATGGCAATCTCGATGTGCACAATGCATGGACAATTTTCACATCTTTCACATTTTCCAGCCTCGGCAAAAGGGACGTATTTCTTATACCGTACAATCGGTGGTATATATGTGGAGTTATTCAGAGTATAGAGCAATTTACGTCACTCTGTTGGCGGATCAGAGTCACGCACCAATGTGGCAAGAGTCTTACGGAGATGGAGGCACATCGCCCGCCTGTCAGGGTGAAGCATGAACAATATAATAAACTTGAAATGAGCTCCTCACTCCTTTTCTACTTATTATAGTCCTCGTTGAGGTCTGCACATCTCCACAAAAATGTCAAATTCTCTTTGCGCTGCGTCACACGTGGGGCGACAAAAGTTTTGCGAGTAATGCCGAGCGGCTGTGTGTGCTCGAGTTTTCCGGAAGGACGTTAATTTGGCACCATATCTAAGTATAGGCATGCACTGATCCGTTGCTGCAACACGTCTCCGGTTTGGTGGAAACCTTGATGGCAGACCAACCTTGAAGCACAAAGGGAATGCGAAACGTCTCTGTGTTAATGATTTCACAATGGCGGGGGCCGTTTTTCATGAAAATTCATTGATTTTCTAAAAATACTCTCAAGCGTAATGCAGATCAAGACTCCTTCTTGATGACACGTGAGGTAAACACATGTGTGAAGTGTGGAGGCTGGAATGCTTCGCGTTAAAGGGGCCAGTGCTAGATGAAGGCAAAATATAAGTAAAATGTCAAGCATGATGTGTTAATACCAAGCTTGGCAGTCATGTTTTAATTTCCAGTCTTGTTGCTCTCTCTGACTTGTGTGACAAATTTCGCACACGAAACAAAAACGTGTGCGTCGTCACTCAGGCGTCCCAAATCTGCCTCCCTGCACGCTTTTTTTTTTCTCTTTAACACTCCCAGATGTGATGAGTTGCTGGCAAACGCGACTCACCTGCCACCGTCTGTGCCTGCACCTCGCTCGCGCCGTGACTCATTTATTAGCACTCCATTATGTCATGTAGCCAAATGTATTTCATTTGTTATGCGTGCCGGGGTGACAAAGGTGGAAATGTTCTTGCTAATTTAATGCCTATTGAGACAGAAAATTGGATCTACTTCAGGGAGCCGTGATGAGTGTCATGATGCCCGAGCTGCCAATTTCTGCCCAAGATTAATTAAAATGAAATTTCCATGGGACCTGTGACAGTCGCCCATCTCCTGTACATATTTCTACATAATTGGAATCACAGTCAGTCTCCAGGGGAGGAAGGGGTTTCTGGGATATTTCAGAAAACCAGCAGGGATTTGCTGAGGTGTGCACCGCGGAGAGTCTCATTGTGCCTGGCAAAACAAAAACACACTTCGAAAAGCTCCAATAGAAGAGGATATTTCATTCCTGCAAACAGGTGACATAAATGACTCAGTTGCGTGAATGAGGGACAATGAAAGACAGGTCCGCTTAACAATCCAGCAGTGGGGACAAGACCAATGCATCAAGACAAAAATCAGCTACGAGGGAGCCAAGGCAAAAACATACGGTGTTCAGCCGTAGTGGCGGCTCATGCATAACTAACAGGCTGCAACATGAATAGATGCAGCCTGCATTACTTAATATGCTGGCACAGCATGAACAAAACACAATAACAGCAACAAGCCACAGCGCTTTGAGATTCAGGACAGGTGTGCGTCTTTCATTCTATTTTTAAAGCACTGGATCGATTCTAGCAGCAGCTCTAGTGTTACTCTTTGAATTTCGTACACACACACACACACACAAAAAAAGAAGATGTTGCACCACAGGGGCCTTTAGTTTACCATATTTATTTTGCTGTCCGTTTTACGAGTTTTGGAAAATGGCCATTCATCAGTGGACCTTAATGAATCTGGAACCAGCTTCACTTTTATCATATTGCAACAGTAAGTGTGTAAGTGGGGACTCAGAGCGCAAACCGCCCTGTGTTAGAACAGCACAGGGGGCTATGTGTTGTGTTACCCTTGAGACAGGAAGTGTAGTAACAGATTAATGTATTTAAAGGCTTATCAGATGCCAAAACACTTCACAGTGCTTAATAGTGCTCACAGAAGAGGTTTTACAACTCTAGAAGCGCCTCGCCAGGCGACGCCACGTTGCGTTGCGGCAAAAGTTGAGCCTGGCTCAACTTCCTTACTGGGCGACCCTGTGTTGTTCTGCCGGAGCCCTCTGTGTTAGCGCACCGGCTCTGTTCAGTGAGAGAGCTGTGGACTGAGGGTGGAACTGGTCATTCTTTTAAAAGTCACCTATCAAAGGCCAGTCCACAGATTTCACATCTAAAATTCATGAGACGAACAGTATCACTCAGCCGTTGAAAACAGATATAAATGCATTTGTGGTTCTGGAGGAAGATTTCCAAAGTTTTAATTATGACAAACCCTATTTTTCTTTTTTTTTTTTTGTATTTTAAAGTTTGGGCTAATTTAACAGACCAGAAACTAGAGGTGTGGGGTTTGAAAGAAGTGGGCAATAAAGAGGCAGAGAGGAGCTAATGACAAAGACACTACTGAGTTGCATTATGGGAAATGTAGGATCCAGTGTTTCTTGGAGCCTGTACTGTACTGCATCAGTTTTGACCATGACTTGCAAGTCCCCTCACATTATGGAAGTGTAATACTAAATTGTTGGTGCACTTAGGAAAAATTACAAAACATTTTTCATTTGCTGCTTTTTTTTTCTTCTTTTTGCTATATATCACTGTTTGCTTACTGTTTTTGGGTTTTGGACTGCTTGTCGGAAAAAACAAGCAATCTGAGGATGTCACCTTGGGCTCTATTATTTAATGGACTAAACGACTGTGATTAATGGGGAAAGAGTTCAGTGAGGAATGAAAATAATTGTAGCACTGATGTGGTCTTGTGCAGGTACGAGCATATTTGGACTTAGATGAGAGAGTCAGTGTGAAAGGCTTACAATATATAAAAATGATCTCTGTAGATTGCCTATTCCTGACTCCTGTTTATTACACCTTGGATCCTTTTTTTGTAGGTTTGGCCGTTCCTGTCAGCCATGATAACATTGTAGTCGCCAGAGTAATTTCTGAGATCTGGGAGCCCGGCGATATCTCTAAAATGAGGTCCAATGGGGCAAGAAACTCGATCATTGAGACATTCAGAAAGGTTTAAAACAGGTCAACAGTTATGCCGTATTTTCTGAAATGCTTTATATTTTGAGGTAAAACCGAATGTATTGCACCCCAAATGTTGATATTACAATTGCACCTTACAAAAAACTATGTGCACAACTATGGCAGCTACGTTAGATCAAAGCCTGCACACTGTGATGCAGGTTGGTAATCACTCTGCGCTCGTCTTCTCTTCCAGTTAGGTTTGGCTTACCTGGGGGTTTACCTGTATGATCGTCTGACTGCTCTTGATTCTTGCTGCATCCGACATCCAAGCAATTAACTTGGTGAGTACAGAGTTATTATTACTGACAGTGAAGATCAAACCTCTAGAAATAATATTGACGTTGCGACAAACCGGAATTATCCTCAAAAGCTTCTCCTCTGATCCGTCTTATTTTTTATGGTCATTGATTAGCAGTTGTATCACACTGCAGAGAACATTCAAGCAATTCAAGGAGAAACTAACCAAATAAGCAGAGCACGACCCAGCTGTCTTTTTTTCACTTTCATCCATTCCGTAATCCTCAGTCAAAAGATCAAGCTGCTTTCTTACCTTTCTAGGTAGACAGCAGCTTAAGTACTGTCACTGGATGGATTTGGGCTAGACCCGAGCTGTCTGTTAAGTCAGGTTTTTTTTTTCCCTCTTTCTTTTAACTTGGTCAAAGCAACAGAGCTCATAAGTTAAATACGGGTTTCTGTGGGAATTAAGGGCTCTTTAAAAATGACTTAAGTTAAAGAAGGTGCACACACAGAGAGAGAGAGAGAGAGAGAGAGAGAGAGAGACGCACCTCAGAGGAAATGGAGCCAAATCATAATGAAACAAGAGGGAGCGAACAAAAGATAAGAATACAAAGCAAGAAATGCAGACTGCTGCAAGAAAACACTCCAGGTAAATTACATTCAGAGCTCAGAGTAATCAAAAAGTGCAAAAGCAAAGAATTCCAGTCGGCAGACAGTAAATGAAAACATGTAGCATCTGGGATTCGACCACTAATTGAGGACCTACATCGCGCACACATTTGTCATTATTTCCTTTGTACATTTCTTCTGTAAGATAGCGAACAAAGCAACAAGCTTAATTAAAGATACAAGCGTTTGTCTTTTATCTGCTGAGGGAAATTTCGTTTTGTCAAGGTCCCCCATATGTTCAAGAACAACTCGCTTGCAACCTGTCCTCTGGGTATGACTGTCGTTATGAAGATAGACGGCATTAGTAAGGGGGGCTTCTGAACAGCTCATAGGTGCATGAGCTCACATCAAATCCTCAAACTCAAATAACCCCATCTGTCCTCGTCTTATTATAACTTGCTCAACACTCATCGAGCGTGATTTGGGAAATTCTGAAGAGTTCTCGCTCTTGATTAATTCAATTATTTGCTTGAGTATCAAACTGAACCCGAGACCTGACCTCGAATGCACTCGGGGATCTCGTTGGAGAGCGCTGCCCAGAGATGCAAGGCGATGTGAGTTCAGTTCTTTCAGCTCGTCACTGAGACGCTTTATCTCGATAGCAGACACTCCTTGTCTCACAGTAACCACGGTCTGAAATTTCATAATGTCTCATGGCCATTTCTGAAAAGCAAACAATTCCCTTGTGCAAGAAAATCACGCAGACTGATGCCAACGAATCATCTTTTTTGTTTTTGATTGGGGCCTTGAAGAGAAACACGTGTCTAAAATTTGGACTGATGTTTGACAGTTACAGGCTTGAGCAGTCTCGGCGGAGGCCGGTATCCAAACCTGTGTGCAACACACAGAGCTGCCATGTAATTCACCGAGCCTTGGGATCCTCGATTTATGTATCATGGTTCTGAGGGAAATGCTCCACAGTGCCTCAGCCACTTATTCACCAGACTTAGCAGCCTTCGTGCTGAAATGAAACAAGAAGGAGCCCGAGCAGAGCAGATTAACATCTTCTGGGAGGGCGGCAGACGAAACGCACCTCGACACCGGAGCAACTTGGAGTTTTTAAAAGACTGTCTTTGCCAGTGTCTTGTCCTCATTCTGCATTTTCCTTTCAGCGAAATGTTCAGGTGCTGACGAAAACCCTGCATATATGCAAGTTAAATGCACGCAGTTACGTGGCAACACACGCATGTGGTCACAGCGACACAAACACAGGCACACCCGCTGCCATTTGAGGAAGAGACAATACCCTGTCTGTTCTTCATATTTGGGCCACTTACATAACCAGCCGTCGTGAATTATGTAATGCCCCATTATTAATTTTTAAATGCATCTCCCTTTGAAGCAACTATAATTGGGCATTTATATGTTTTGTGCCTTGTCTCTGAGGTGTCGACGCTCTCTGACGTGAGTTCAGTGGCAGCGAAACAAACGTCCTCAAAAGCGCAGCACACATTCTCCCTCGCTGCTCCGTGGCTCAAGAGGAGAGGCTGGATCTCTCCGATTAAAACTAAAGCAGGGGAGGTTTCGCACTCTCACCGGGAACAAAAAATGTGACACGCTGCTTCTTCTTTTTTTTCTTTTTTTTGTTTTTCCAGCTCTCAGGAAGTTTCACAGAAAAATCTTGCCGCAGAGAAGGCAGACTTCAGTGTGTTGACTCCGTGACAGCTGTCACAAAGCTTTGACAGCTGTTGTTAAGCTTTGTGTATTTTGATAGCGCTGCATTGAAGGCTTTAGCGCCACAGAGCAGGTGTGCTAATTTACACAAAAGTGCGGTTTAGTCGGTAATGCTGTGCTTTGACATCACGTCGCCGCCAAATTAGCCCACGTCTCTCTAAACGCTCCCCGAAAATATGAAGTGGAGACTTTGCAGGAACATTTTCAAAGCCCAGGGTCATTTGCAAAGCCATCATCATAACACTAAAGCTCCCCATTCAATGCTGCATTCATATTTAAGGCATGTATTGAGGTGCAGCAATGTGCCGTTGATAGGAAAGAGAAACGAGAGATGATTGCAAACCAGCTCTTTGGCCAGAATGTCTTTTTTTTTGTTCGAAATGTCTCTTTTTAAATCGTCTCATGATGAAAGTAAAATAAATGAACTGCAGAAAAGATGTGCAATACAATACAGTACACCTAAGGCAAAATGTTCAATCTCTTCACGATACCAAAGCTAGTTCACATCTTAGCTGAAAGAGAAAATTCCTTCTATTCCCAACATCAATGCAACAAAACTGCACTTTCTGCAGCTTCTTGGGCTGACAGATGCAGACGAATGCACTGAAAAATGTTTGCAAAGATGCTGATTGGATTTGGATTTTGTGAATATTAAACAAATGTATAATAATGCATGGATGAGTGGGCCCATATTAAAGCAATCAACACCAAGTTAGTCCTGATTTTAGCATCCAGCAGCAGGCTTGCATGTCTGACCTGTGTGGTATTTGTTATCACACACTGAAGAAATGGCAAACAAAAGAGGGCCTTCAAAAACACCCTTCGGCTACGGCGATTTAAAAGTCTTGATTATACAATCCAATCTCACAGTGCGCTGTGACATGCCCGGTTTCCCCACGGGGATCATGAAAGTTTCATCAGCGTTGGCACAAAGAGAGCCTAAATACATTTTTCATCATCATTCGCCATTCATCATTCATGGTAATCATCTGAAGTCAGAAGCCTTCAAATTCACAAATGTATACAAACATGAATCCAGTGGCCCTCGCTGGCTGCTCAGCATCCCAGGAGGTGCATTGTAAATGCTTGATGATTAACTGTCCTCCCCAAAGTGCCGCCTGCATGTAAGTAACTGTAGTAACTGCATTCAAAGGAGGAAGCCTGGCTTCCTCCTCGCACAGACCGACAGCGAGGGGCGATTCCTCCATCATGCCATTGATCAGAAATGTGCCCGTTATTGTGAGATGCCCTTAGGCCTAATTAAATATTAAACCTTTTATTTGCTCCCACGAAGGCATTTGTAAATACATTTCATGCCAGGGAAAGCATCAAAGATTCCAAACTCCCCTCCTGACACAAAGGTGCGGTTACTGCTGCTCAACCCCCCCCCTCCCCACACACACACACCCAAACCATTTAGGCGCATTTAGAATGATGAAAGAGGGAGGAAATTGCTGGCGATGGCTTCCAAGGGAATGGATAGTATATACATCTCAGTCTATCTGTGAGGAATTATATGTTCCCGGCTTCCATGAGGTAATAAAATGAGGTTATAAAACAATGCTATGTATAGACTTTCCTCACAGTTTACAGTTATTGTAATTCTGATAATCGGATAAAAAGTAGTGGATGCTTTAATGAAGCTGGAAAATAGATGCTGCTCGTTTAGTGGCTGCACAAATTGCAGCTGGAGAATGCACATTGTTTTACTGCCTCATGCCCGGGGGGGTAATGGCTGCGGCGGGCAGTGGGCCATGGTGGAGAACCGCCCTGTTCTACAGGAAGCTAACTTGCGGGAGCACAGTCAGTCAGTCATAAACAACAGGTGACAGTACATCCGGCATGTCTGTCCTGGCAACGCGCCTTAATTGATGGCCCTGCCTGACTTGAGCAGATAAATCAGGAAGTCCATCATCAATAGAACCGCCAGCTATCAAGCCATAACCCCAGCCAAAATAAATGGAGGGGAGCGTGGTATAAAACATATATTGGCCTTCACTTGCTTGGTATATCCATAATTCACTGGCATAAATTATACTGCCTTAGCCTCATTGCTGAGTCTGGCTGTCCCCTTTCATTTACAGGCAGGGGAGCTGAAGTGAGTCAGCTGGAGCCGTGTCAGAGCGCACAGCATGAAGTTCAAGCCGGCAAACAGTAGATGGAGCCCCTCGCATTGGCTTTTCTCTGCGGCGTGACCAGGCTTTTCACCGGAAACATTACATCAGTGATTTATTTCTCCCTCCAGCTCCGTATCATCACCATTACATGCCATTTATGTCATTAAGGTTGGTGTGTGTTTGTGTGTGTGTGTGTGTGTGCGCACGCTCTGCTTTAGGTTTCTTGTGCAGCGAGACACAAGGGGCACAAAATAACAGAAGGCTGCCATGAAAAGAGAGCTTTCTTTCAAAGAGCTCAAAGATCATTGGAAGTACAAATTTGGGTCATACTAGGTTGCATGTCAATTAGCTGTATTTGTCAAGCCCGATTTATATAATATTTGGCCAGCAGATGCCCTTGGGCTAGTTCGCTTCAACTTTTGACCGCTGTCTCTCTTTTTTGATGTATTTTGTCTGCGTCCGGGGCACATGTTGTCTGATTTCCTGACTATTTCCCTTGACATATTATATAATTCTACTTTTTACAGATGCACCAGTGTTTTGGGCACAGATAATTCAGGCTTTGAAAGCACACACACTGAATCCCTGTGCATATTACTTTGCTGACCTCCATCCTCATGTGATCGCACTTTTCCCGTTCAGAAAGGGTGTTAACGTCCTTTTGTCCACGCCTGCATGTCCATGCATCTATTTTTGATCAACGTGGAGTCCAAAACCCTTGCCACGGAGCGGGAACTGATCCACGCCGCACTGCAATAATGACGGAGCGCTGGTGCTTCGGCGTTAGCCTTAGGGAGACCATGGGAGATGAACATGATGGGAGATGACATTTAAGAAAAAAAAGAAAAGAAAGGGAGTAGTGGAAGGAGCAGTGCGGAAAGCTTCTGGCTCGGGCGCCGAGGCATGGACGACACTTCTCAGCGCTGATTACTGCCACAGCCGAGGAAACCTGTGGGTGTGAGGGGAACCCCTTGGCATTTTGAGCTTTCTTTAACAAAGCCTGGATCGAGTGGGCTCTCGCAGCTTGTCACATGCATGGGAAATGTCGCACCACAAACAACAAGCAAGCAACTGGAGCTGCGCGTGGTTGGTGCCTCCAAACCTGCGTGTACCAAACCCCATCTGTCCTAAATATCCTTACTCATAATTGCATAAGAATTTTTATTCACTGTCACATTCAGACGGTTGTACACACGCGCGCACCCACACACACACGTTTGCACAGCGGTCGAGCCAAGCCAGATTGCTGTGGCGGAAGATACGTGGTGGAATCATCAATCACAAGAGCCTCCCTCTGGTCAAATCAAGTTTGTCCTGGTGTGAGCTGAGCGCGGTGGCAGGCGAGTAAAGACAGGCCCTCCCCGGATGGCGGGCGCGAGGGCCATGCCGGGGCTTTTCACGACATCCGGAGGCATATCAATCTCGTGGCAGATGGATGGACGGACGATGATTGGGACAAGGCTGCGGCTTCGTCAGGCCAACTGGGACGCAGCCTCCACTGGTGACGGATTCCTCTGTTCGTCAGTCCACCCCGCGGCGAAATGAGAAACAGCTGGAGGGATGGAGAGCACATTGTTCCACCCGCATCTGTTCTCAGCAAACGCTGCCTCTGAAGGAAGACTGGCTTTTTGCCTCAACATCTTGGATGGCAGAGTTATGGCGCTTGATGATAAAAGTGACCTTGGGCAGTTATGAAAGTAAAGAAAAATGCTTCCTGCTCGAAGTTAGGAGGCAGAATCATGTACCTGGACCTTGAAATACAGTTGTTAAGTATTTTCAAGTCCAGGTTAAATCACTGAAAAAGTGACGAGGAGCTTCCAATCACCTTTAGAATGTTTCTGTGAATTCAATCTACAGTGACATTCATACAAGCCTTGAGCAACAAAGCCAGTCTATCTTCTGTTGAAAATACAGGCCAATGTAGCTCATACACAGTGGATACAAAGAAGCTGAAGTACTCCTGTGCTGTTTCCATGTTACCAATTCCTCTCTGCATTCTGCTATTTGTCAAGGTCAACTATTTCATCGGTGTGGAAGAGAAATCTGGGCTATAACCATGTTTGAGCAGCAGGATTCGGGGAAATGAGAAAGCTGAAGTGCAGCTCACAAGTGTAATTGGTCTCCTGGCATCTTCACACAGGGCTTGATTAACATGCCTTTGAAGCATTCCAGGCGCATTTGCCCACAGAACAAAGACACAGCAGATAATGATGATCAGAAATTTCTGAATTCCTACCAGTTATTGACAGACAAGGTATTCGAATGTCTCGGACATCCGTCTTTGATGTGAATTGATAGATACGCTCAGTCCCTTAAAGGTGCAGTTATCTTCAAACAGCCAGACAGGATTAAAAAGAAAGTGGTAGTATTTGGGGTGAGCAAGAGTAGCATTAATATTAAGGCTCAGCCAAGCAAGGACAGAGAGCCTTTAATGCCTGTCGCTGCTTAAACTAACCAGTGACTGACTGGCTTTGAATACACACCACTGAGTGTTGATTGATACGAGGCTGCAGTAGCTATGCTACTGTACGACATACTTGATCATTTATTTATTGCCTGTTTGAGTGAATTCTTGTCAGGGTCACTGGAGGCAAGAGTCTACCACAGCATTTTCTCACAAAAAAGCAAGGAAAGAGAAACTGTCCTCAACAGGAATACGACTTTAGTTTGCTCAGACTCTTAAAAATCACCTGCGTGTTTCTGTTTTTTATGACGAGAATCCGGTCGTTTGAATAATGATGGAGCTCCCTCAGGTGCAAAGGGGGTGTGTTGTGGCAGCGCTGTGGTCTTTGGGCTGAGGCTGGGGTGAATGGTTAGATGTCCTGTACAAAGGGTGTACCTTTGACATCAGGTCCCAGTTCTTGTATTTCCATCTCCTTCCAGTGGGCTTTTATCACCATGATGAAGATCTTACCCAACCTCCACCAAGTAGTTATAGTTGCCAAATCTTAACCAACCCTTAAACATTGAGGTGGCAAACTGGGGAACAATCACATGGATAGTGTTTGCACAAATGTTGCATGATTTGTTTTGCATGTGGACTTCCGGATGTTGGAGAAACAACATGGTTAACTGAGACAGATAAACCATGTAAGTCCTTCCCATGCAAGTGCTCAGCAGCTTGTGACATAATTGTTCCAACACATGAAGTAAAACCAAAACTAGGAACATTCGGTGGTGTTTTTTGTCATGCACCTCAACTGAAATCAATGATAAATCTCTCCTGAACATGAAATATTCATAAAATATCCTGATCTACCAAAGAAATCACAGTCATCTTGCAACTCGCAAAAATATTGATGCAACCAGAAAAGGCTGTAGAGCATGAAAGCCTGTTTCAGCGTCACAGGGTCACACAGCTACACACATTTGCACTTAGGAGGTGCTTGATTCAACCACAGTGCTTGAATGTTGGACACTGTGCAGCTCCACTGGAACAGTCGTGGGGAGGAGTCCATCGCTTGATGGCATTTCAAAGCTAGCTGTTGAGGGACGCAGTATCAGCCACTGATTTCAACCATCTTGAGGTCTAGAAATACCTCACAAGTGAGTAATGTTTCATGCATTGTTTTCACTTTGTTCAATGAACCATCAAAGGATGGTTTCAGTCAACTGTGGAGCAAACTGGTCATTGTATATTTCTTGGCTCCAGCTTCAGTTCACCGTCTTTCTTCTACTGTCTCTCTTGGTTCATCAATCTTTCACTAAACTGAATGTCATCTGATACCTTGGGTGGTGGATGGCCTACGCAAAGTGGCCGCGATCAGAGCAGCAATAATTATCTGATCTTAAGCCTGCTGTTGGGTAGAAAAAAAATGAAATGGACTCATCCCAGAGAGCAGTTAAAGGGATTCTGCAACAAAGAGAAAATCCACCCTAAAGCACAAATCACTGCCATCACAGCCTGCTCAATCAATCAATACAATATGAACAAATCTCTCCAGATCAAACGTGCTAATCTGTGATATTATCACAAACACATTTCCACACAAAATGCATCTGGAAAAACCAGTTTGGCTTGAGTTGTTGTTTTCACAAAGCCGTGTTGTTTTTGATTCGCTGTCAATGGAACACCTGCAAGATTTGCCTCAGTCGCATTTGTTGTTCCTGGCAGGAAGAAGGAATCTGTATTCATGTTCACGTTCATGTTCAAGTTCGAACAAGACAGGAATATGCAAATTCTATTCTGGGGTGGATTTCCCATTTGAGTCACCACATTATGTAACTATGCTATTAAAACACTGCTTTTAAACTGAAAAGGAAATTGAAGAGGGAAGGATTTAAAGAGCCACGTCGGCAATTCACGTCAGTCTCATCATGTTTCGGGAGATGCTGAAACCAACTCAACTTGACTTTCACCTCATATACCTCAATATTTCCTGTGCTTCGCCAAAACAGGTCCTAAATGCACTGATGATGTCAGACTACATTTCCATTACAGCAGAGGCAGCTTCTGAGTTCACTCTTTCTTCATTTGTGGCACAGAATGTAAAGCTCAACCACAGCTACCTTTCATGATCTCCTCCCTCATTTCCAACAAAGGTCTAAAAATATTCTTCAAAGTGTGAACTGAACTTTTGAATGGCAACGAAACGCTCTGCAGGTGGAACTTGATCGCATCACCAAAGCTGGTTTACAGTATGTAAAAGTTTTCAAATCTTCACCTTCTTTCAAAACACTTAGAATCAGATCAGACAGGAAACGAGGCTAGTGCCTCTTTGAGCATCATCCAGTTTAAGCCAGTTCTGTTTTGATCCAAACTCTCTCACTGTATATATCCTTGGGAGTAAAAGTGCTCTTCCTCTGCATGCATATTCAAACAGAATAGCGAAGAAAGAGGGTAAACAATTAAAGAGACACTGTGCGTACTTCTGAATTTGGAGCACTACACTGTTGATAGAGCAGAATTAACATAATACCATATGATGCTCTGGTGTAGTACATTACAGTCGCATACAAAATGCATAAATGGAGATGAGCACATGCTGGGATCCACACTGCACCAAGCATTCTGAAAGAAAGCTTTGTCCTTCATCCTTTTGGGACACAGCTAACATTATTTTAAAGGATGTGTAATCACAATTACGTCAGAATTAATGAACCTTTTATTTCTTGGCGGAGTCAGCACCAGTGCTTCATCTTCTATTACTTTGCTTTCAGTATTTCTCCAAATTAAAGAGCGTCTAAGCTGATTATGTCATGACAAACTAGCGCTCCTGGCTGCAGGTCATTAGCTTCACTGTCTGGGAGGTCACATGTGGGGTGTAAAAGTTTTTTTTTTTTTGTCACTCAAAGTTCAATAGATGACTTAATTTGTTGCCTTGGAGAACAAATTAATTAGATAATGTCATCACCACACAGCAATCTGCTGAGCAAATTGAAATTAAATAATTTGCAACAAAAATCCTGTGATGCCGCTGGCAGTCTGTGTCTTATGTTCACACAATACCACTGTAACATTATCTGTATAGCTCAAATGTGCAGCTGTATTGATTTGAACACACTCCTCAATTTGACGGGGACTTCATTCCCCCGACGTTACCACTTATTCTTATTCTCGGTGGGAGCCCAGGTGACAGCAAATAAAAATCAACATGTTAATTAAGCTCTGCATATGTAATACCTGCCTTGATGATCAGCACCTGTGTGACCTATGTCAAGTCAGCTGGCAACAGCTAGAACAAGCTAATACAAGTGCAAATGCGAAGAAGAAGAGCAGGACAATTCAGAGGTGGTTTGCAGAGAATTAGATTTTTTCTAAAAGTGGAGTAGTTTCTATAAATATGCAGTAAAGTCTGTCTGTTCAATAGTGTTGTGTTTTTGTAAAGTATCCTGATCCCCAGCATGCTTTGAAGGCCATATGGGCGTAAAAGAAGTGGGGGGAGGGGGGGTTCTGCTTTTCACCCAAAATGTGTCCAAAAAGAAAAAAGAGAGAAGTGAATGAATCATCACATTCTGTTCTTTGTTGGTACAAGTGAAGGCAGTTCTTTTGAAGTCACTTAGGAGTTTGTAATTCCCAAATGGAGGACTGTTTGAGTTGATGCTTAACTGTTCAAACACAACTCTGAACAACTGAGATGAAGAGAGAGCAAATATCAGCAAACCACACATAAAAAGGAATCCTCCTACAGCTATTTAGGTCTTTCAACAAAATCTGAACTTCATAAAAAACTATAATTTTGAACAGAGCTCTGAATACGGTTAAGATACATTGGAACATGGTGGCAGTGTCATACTACCAGTGGCCCTGACTTGGATAAAATGTCTTTCCACACAAAGGACAACATTTTGCACGCCCTTGTTGCTCAACGCACCTTGTCATATCCCCTTCAATATTTGATGAGGTCAATATTTAGCTTTTTGTTTCATGGTCAATAATGCATCAAAATATCAAACAATATTTTAGTGTAACGTGGCCTATCTAACGCCATTTCCATCTTGAAACACTGTCAGTTCTTGGGGAGCTTTTATGCCACAGATCAAAGCATCGCCAGGCTTCTGTTTTTACCCGACTGCATAAAAGATCAAGGCACGTAATGAGGCAACCTGAAAGGTGATAGTTCAGAAGATGAAAGTATTGGGCTGTTTTGGGGTATGTCAAAGAGATGTGCACGATTCTGAAATGCAACCATCGCATGCTTCCTCTGTGATAGTAATCGCAATTGTAGTTAATTGTATAATTTGCACTTGATCTCTGCTCACGTTCACTTTTAGCAGTATCTATGAAGGCTATCTGATATGGAATATCCTTGGATCGAAAGGGTTCTTCAGACACTGTGTAAAAATTATTTTCAGTATGTTAGATGATATCTTCAAAAAATACGTGCTGAGCGGGTTTGTTGAAGTGTGAAGTCATTAACTTCTGCTGAATGTGCTATTGTAGGTATCAGTTTAAAGCTCCCACTGAGGTCAAATTCTAAACAAATAAACTGTCTGGTCATGTATGGAGTCCCAAAGTGTTTGACATTGAATTCACAAATAAGAAAGTTAGAAGTTATTAAACAAATGAAAAAATATATAAATTGGGTAAAATACTAGCTGGCAGGTAGCATGTGCAGCCTTGTCGGGTTTGGCAAAAGGAGAGGTTAGTTCCTGCGTCTGTGTACTTCGACAGTAACCAACTATTTAGAGCAGCAGCTAGCTCATTAATTCAGAATTGCTTTGGCATTTTGTTGCTCTGGTTAGCAGGAGCTAAATGGATAAATTTGGCAGGGGCTGTTGCGCTTGCTTGCCTAAGTGAGGCAGGGCCCGTGACTCCACTCCCAAGTGACATTCTAAAATCGACAGTGACATTCTAAAATAAAAAGCGACATTATGGGAAGTCGTCGGCAAAAATGTCAAAAACATGTTTTGAAAATGGGCAATTTGAAATCAAAATATCTATAATGAAAAATAATCGAACTCCAATAAAAAATACAGTGGAAAAATACTGTAAGAATGATGACATTTCATAATAATGAGCTGCGCATTAACATTTTTTTTTTCAATTTTCTCTTTTTCTCAATTTTCTCCCCCAGTTTATTATTTATTATTATTGTTTTATTATTTGGTTTCAGACTGGTTTGTTGGCTTGTTTTACAGGAACAACCCATTAAATTTTGGAGCAGATTCGAATCATGAGGCGGATACACTAATTATTTTTCACTTTTATGAACATTGCGAGACAGGGAACTGGCCCTGGTGGAATAAATGCCATACATCTTAAAATGCAATTGATAAAATTCAATAGCAACAAAACATTCACGGTACCAGAAATCCTCTGGGGTAGCCTATACATGTAGTTACTCAAACTCCATCCAGAAGGCAGTTGCTATGGAGCACTCGGAGACAGTGGTTTCATGGCAGAACTGGTGCAACTACTGCAACACACTTTTCCCAAACTAAGATGTGTATGGAAACATAAATACACACATATCATGCAACTAATTATACTCTTACTCACATCCAAACATGAACTGTTTGCAATGAACTCCACCAGAGATATGAGGGAAAAATGTTTGAACTTCATGAGAACAAACAATAATATTGACTGTGAGGTTTGGAGATTTGCATATTATAGAAGAGTGGACTACTTGTCCTGGCAGAGGTCTGCACTCTCCAAATGCCATTCTAGTTAGTTTCATTATTTCATTCTTAAAATTATTAGTATATTTTGCGCAGTTGGTCCATGTGAGGATTAATTTCACAATATCTTATTCATTTATTTAACACTGGACGCTTTGGGGCTCCATGGTCACATCGGTGTACAACATGAAGGCATTAAAAGCAACTAGAGAACCTCTCCAATTTGAATCATTCAGTAGGCACTAAAAGGCTGACCCAGACAGCAATTAACTAATCTAGCTATTATCACTGACCCCTGTAAGAATGAAAGGTCATTGTAATCAGGCAGGCACCACACAGCGATTCAATTCCAGTGGATCATCAATACTGTGAGCGACAGAAAAACTGAGATGAATCTATTGGTCATATCGTCAGTCACGCTGAGCGTAGCGAGACAGCTCACCCCCGGGAGGGATATTGGCTCTTCATTTTCACTTAACCCTCTGTGGCTGGGTTGTTGAGCAGCGATCGGACATGCAAGTGTTGTCCCAAGAGCCACAAATCTGCCATTTATATGTCAGATATGTCGGAAGTATTGGGAAAATGTCTCAGTAGCTATTGATTGCCACAGAAGTCCTCAATATACCTCACTCAAAGTTATGTAAAGAGATGCTTTTTCTGCCATTATTATCCTTTTAGGTGCATCCCCATGGACTATGAAATTAAAAATGATATATTTTATGGAAACTTGTGAGGACAACAAAGCAATGAAAGTATAATGATTTATCTGTGGTCTTTCTCACAAGTATCTATAGCATAAGAAGAGGTCATTCAGTGGTTAACTTGACCTTTCCTCAGTGTTTATGGGCAAAGATTAAAATTCCTCAATTATCCTTGTGGTTTCAAGCACAGTGGGGATCTAATTTGACTCTAATAATGCTCACACCCCTATGACTAATTCTGTGAAGGGCGCAGCAACACACTCAAAATGTACGTAGCTGTCAAGAGTCTGAGCACCCACATTGCCTTCTTCAGGGCGCTGGAAGAGAATAGCTCAATTGAGGAAGGCCATCTGGAGGAGGCATTACAGCTAAGACCACACCAATAACAACAGACCATACCAATCTCTTCTAATGTGGGGGATTGCCTGGTACAAAGACTGAAAGACATTTGCTTAATGCATATTATCCCCTGTTTCAACCACATTCATTCAAGTCAGTGTAACATGTTTTGGATTGGATCACAGAATAGGTAGCTGAAAGTGACGGCACCTGGAGATGTGTTTTTCCTCCAGCATCATCTTATGTAAAGGTAGAGATGCTAGATGGCTACAGCTAAGACAACTGGCTACTGATTTAGCATGCTTGTATCCATGGCATCTCTATTACAATGATGAGGTTATGCAAATAATGGCATTAAAAATGCTCTAAAAAGGACAAGAAAATGTGCCAAAAGAATGAGATCTGGCACACGGGATCATCAGGGAAACTATGATCTGAACAAAAACACCACAACACCTTTTCTGAACTTAATGCATTTTGAGTGTCTCACCATTTCCTGTTTCAGCCCATAGCAAATCAAAAATAACTTGAAGAGAAACTTCAACTCTTGATGCAAACATGGAAGTATTTCGCACAAATGCAGCTTCTAAGTAAACTTGCCGAACTTTACATACAAAAAAGAACCAGTGAAGGTAGCATTTATTTATAGATTTTATATAGGAAATGTTAGCTTTGCTGGTCTGTACATTTTATTGTGGTAACTGCTGCTCAGTCAATGCTCTGACTGATGACACCCAATGATAATGCTGATGGCCTGTAAGGCAGCAGCTTAAGCTAACGTTAGCTTCACAAAGTGGCTGGAGAAGCCATGCAGCCTCAGAAACCAAAGGTTTTAATGCAGATCTTTTAGAATGAAAGCTTAAAACTATGATATAATGTGCTTCAATGATGATAACAGGTCTGTTCACTGCCAGTCTGTCATTTAGCATTACTCATGACAACTGCTGAGCTAGCAGCTAGCTAACGCTCTGAAACTGAAACTGTAAGGTGATCATCATTTAAAAAGACTTGCCACAACAGCAATATGAGAGTGCCCACTCATTTTTTTTTCAATGATTAAAACTAATATAGTGTCATTTTCTCTTCCACAAAACCATCTTTGTCGAAGCTTATGCAGAAAGTGAGCACAGCTTATTAATGAGACAACAACAGTTCACTTATTGTTGTTTAGCCAACTCACAGACTTAATGTTAATCACCTACAATTGAGTAAATCTGCCAGCAACATTTGCCATTGTATGTGTTTATTAGTGAGTTTTGGAACCATCGCTACCAGCATATAAGATCATGCTAACTGTTTCCCTCTGTTTTCAGTCTCGATGCTAAGCTAAGCTTTCCAGCTCCTGTCTGGAATGTCGGCCATTAGATGTCGGCAAAAAAGCGAAGCCTAATTCCCAAAAGGTGGAACGGCTCCTGCAAAATGACTTCCTTGTATTTTCACTCAAGGCACGATCGTTTGCAGTATTAACAATGATGAAACAGTGTTGAATTTTCCTCACCCCGCTTACTTTCTCCCGAAGACGGTTTTGATTCTGGCCTTTTCGGAAACAAGGAAGAAAATGTGTGCCACTTACCAAGAGATTACTGCCTAAAACCAGACTTACTCAGATTCCTTTAACAATTAATGACACATGCACCACGAGACAGAGGGCCGACATGGAAGTATGAAAACAAAAAAGTGAATACCAAAATAAGACTGCTGCCTGGATGAGCCGGTTCAATATGTAGTCTCCTCTGTCGTCTATTCTTGCTCCATTTCTGTCAGGAAAAAAATGTGGAGCGCTGTGACACGACAGCGTTTTCTTCCCGTTTGGCAAACGAGTCAGTAAACACGCTTCGCCTTCCCGTCCAGTGGCTTTGAAGATTTGCCACTTTTCCTCTGTAATGCATTAACGCTGCAGGTTTAACCAAGCTCATCCGGCTTGTGTATATTACTTGCGCCACGCATTTAAATAATACCGAGCAATAATAAGATCTGAGGACCCTTTTTTCCAAATTAGGTTGCCAGTGGATAAGCACTGACCAGGAAACAGTTTAAAACAAGACTCACAATTATGTGCAACTCAAGTGATGACAATCATGATAACAAGATGAAGAAAATGACCACGAGAGAGAAAAGCAGAGTAGTGAATAACAAGGTAATGTAGTGGTTCTTTGCAGCTACGATAAAAGAATGCAGGAATGCTAAACATATTGCAAAGCTAAATTCATCAGGATAAATGTGAAATTGCATGAACTGTTTCTGGTGTGTGCTGGAGGTTATGGATTTTTATTGTAATTTCACATGCGCTTTCAGCTGTTGTTGCAGCTCCAGAACCCGAATTCTATTGCAGCCTCGAAACAGATAGAGAGCAAAGCTTTTCACCCTTATGTGCCAACTTTTTGATAAGCACAAAGAGACATCTTAACCACTTGTCAGTCAGCTATCGTAGCAGCGGGGCCAGAAGACAGGCAGGCCAACAAAACAAACAACCAGCACTCCTCCATCTAACCTATCTTGGAATAAATGGACAAAAGCAGCAAGGGAGGCAATAACCAGACTACTAAACCTGCTCCGTTCACACCAGCACACCGGCCAATTCAGCATCAAGACACCCTAATGATATTGCACATGTGGAGGCTCGGGCCAGCGGAGTGTAAATAAGCATTTCCACGCTCAGCATTGGGTGTATAACATGGTGTCAGGTAGCTACTGTGAATGTGGAGAGGCAGGGGGAGCAATCAGCCGAGCTTCGCCTCGCCGAGATGGAGGGCCACCGCCACACACACAAACAACCAATCACGGCGGGACAGTGATTGATGCCTCATCCTGCTTTGAAATCTATCATCCCGACCAAGTGGCTGTCGAGACCTCGCCTGACAGATTGTTAAACAAAGCTTAATATGCATCACCCTGGCAAATAGTTCATTAATTCTTTATTATGTGGGCTTGAGTTGTGTAAGCCATTGTCCAAAGCAGTATTTAATAAACAAAGTGCTCTGGCGAGAGAGTGAGACATGTTTAAGTAATGCCGTATTCCGTTACGTTCAATCCTCATGAAAAATAACGACTGGATAGCGAGGGGGGAAAAAAAAAGTAAACTCACAAAGAAGAAAGGGGGAAAAAAGGACACGTATAATTGATGAAATCTATTTCCACTAAATGGTCATCACTCAGCACGCAAACGATTCTGCTTGTGGACGAACGGAGCAGGGTTAGGAGCGAACCAGAGACGAAGGGAAGGAGACAGACGAGGCGGCGTGCGGTGACATCCACCAGGATTTCTGGCCTCAACGCTTCATTAGCGAAAATCCAACGCAGGCCTATTTGCGAGCGTGGTGAGGCAACGGCTCGGTTTATTCTTAGATCTGTGAAATCGCACTGCATCTTGCCAGTGTCATTTCTGCTACCTCACCTCGCCCTTTAAAGTTTCCTGAGAGGCTGCGAACAATGCAGGCAGCCACTGTCTTCTTGCCAGGGTTTTTAAAGCCCCCGTGAGATTTGTTAGCTTCTGCTCACTTTCACAAAGGCCTGTTTTCGCTGCAAATAAGTACGGGGGAGCTTGCATTGAGCTAGTTAACATAATTATTTAATGTTCTTTGGCATTCTGACAGCAGTGTCTGATGCTGTTATGGCGGTGCCCTTGCAGACCACATCCTGCACAAGCTGTGGCTCCTGGGGGGTAAAACCTTGCCAAAAAGGTCTGAATGATGAATGCCAATGCGACATGAGCCGCATTCGTTACAAGCGCGAGCGGAGCCACCCAAGGGGCAAGCGGCATCACTTAGTTCTTCCACCCACATGGAGCTCTCTGTTTATCATCCACCATCTTGACAAGTTGTTCCTCATCCCCGCACTTATATGTCCTCCTCGACCGCTTGTCCCCTCCCTCCGCTGGCTGGGGAAGTCACAGAAAAGGGGGAGGAGAGGTGCCTTCACGCCGAGGGTTATTTTTCTTCCCTGATCTCTGTCTGATAAGTGTGTTTGCTCTTTTGTGTCTGGGGCTACTCTTAATCAAGAGGAGGTGGAACATAGAGAGAATTTGGAGGGGCTGCTGATAAGGAAAGCATCTGTTTAACATTTCTTCTCACAAGCAGGGTTACAAGTGAAAGGAAATTTGGCCGCGGGAAACGCAGATAAAAAGGGTATAGCACATTAATGCAGATCTATTCAGCTTTAACTCGAGCATTGCAGACAATACTGCAGCTACTCAGTGAAATTATGTCTTTGCTTGGATTTCACGCAACTGATCTGATACTGTTGCACATGAACTGCTTCGTCAATCATGGTATAATTTTCCTGGTGCCATACAACAGATCATTAGGCCTACTCCATCTCGTCATGTAATGGACACATCAAATAGTCCATGTAGTTTGTATGCAAGTGAAATAGAGCAAATTGCAAAGGATGACAATCATCCCTTTTAAAGCGCAGTGTCTGTGACAGGTGGGGAGCAGACACTAATTTAGCATTTCAAAGCCTTTCCACTGTTCACATCCGACTTTATACCTGTAATCGCCTCACAAATATATTTTTAGCCTCTTGGATTCTGCTGTCCCCACTGGCTGCTTCCCCAGGGAAATAACCATTCCCGGTGCTGACATCCACGGTGTGTTCTCTATAGATCAAACAGGCCTGGTCCTGAATTGCCAAGGCCCTGAGGGTGCACGCTGCCAAGCACATGAACTGTCTTTGTTAATGCCTGCTGGTCAACTATCAATAAAACCTGAGGGGGTTTTACTTATTCTTCTAGGGCACGCCATATTGAAAAGCAACACACGGTGGATGAAGTTACCAGCGAGAGAGAAAGCTGAGCTCGATCTCCAGCAAGTAAGATGGCGGGTGGCTTGAAGACTCACGCTCCGCCTTTGCCGGAGATCAAATTTAGGCTCCTTCCCTCAGTTTTGAAGCTTTCTGTCTTCTTCCTACCCACACTCATCCTTTAAAAACTCCAATTAAGCGAAAAGTATTCGTGTGTGGGCTTCTGCTCAGTTCAAACAAAGACCTAATCATAGAGCATCACTGGCATCGTGAAAAAAAAAAAAAAAAAAAAAAAAAAAAAAACAGCACTTGGCAGAGGGGTAAAGCATTGGCCTGGATTCTGAGGAAAAGTTTGCTCCACTTTCTCTCCACTTTTCACTGGTCTCACAGTGCTTTGTGTTTGTTGCTCCAAAATCAGAGATCAGCACATTTGTTTAATGTGGAAATTAACTTTCATCCTGTCATGCTAAATTTAACATAGTACAAAGCAACCTTTTTGGGGTTTGGGGTTGGGGGGGGGGGGGGTGGTGGCGTTTCTCATTTAGCAAACCTTCACAGAGAGGAAACACAAAAAAAAGTCATATTGAATTCTCTTTTCCAGCAGCCATTTTCACAAGTAATTTGTGAAACATTGGTCCATCAAGGAAGCTATTTCAAGACGCAGAAATGAGGGAAATGTGTCGGCGCTTTCATTCAGAAATCACAGGCGACCACTACTCGCTCATCCCGTTTGGTGTAGGTTTCCTATTAGCAGCAACTCTGGGGTAACATTCTTCAAGAACCGCCGCAAAACGCTGAATATTTCATTCACTCGTGTGTGCAGGAATGTTTGTGATCACCATATAAAAAACACCCCACATTAGATTTTAACTGACCAATTATCTGTGCTACTTTTCTATGTATAATAATGTGTCACTTTGATTTTTTCTGGTCGTGAAGTTTCCTTTACAGGTCGGCAGGCACTCAGAATGTTGTTCAGCAATTTAGAGATAAAACAGTAAAGAAAGACACTAGACTTTCCTTGTAAATACACATATACATAGTTTATATGAAGGGTGCTGAAGGCTTCATTGCCTGAGTGGAGAGAAGCCAGTGTTTGCACTATGATCATTTCATAGAGCCACACAGCTTTATTCCCCTCAGCCAGTTTAATCTCTCGGTAGACTTACACTCTTTTCCCATGGGTTTAATTATCTGTAAGTGTTGAGAACAGTAAAAAGGGGGCAGTCTTAATGCATCCTGACCAGTGTCAATGCAGTATAAATCTGCCAATCAGAAAGAGACAAAGGAGCGATGCTTCATGGTAGGTTTCCATGTTTAAGTTTGCATTAAAATGGAAAATCGACTTGATTGATTCATGAGGCTTCTTAAATGTCATTTAGAAATACAGGCTATTGTTTATATAACAGGACAAGGCAGAAAAAAAGTGTCGTTTTCCCCTTCATCAATATTCACGGGCACAAATTGTCAGCGTGGCCTTAATAAATCTGATAACATGCTTTTTTACTGTCCCACGCGACTGTCGCTGAAGATTACAATGAAAGATGAAACAGTGTTTGTATAACACCACCTTTATTATTCATATGTTTCATTTTGATGTGGCCTCCTCATTAATCTAGGCTAATTATGGCTGTAACACTTTGGGAGAGTGGATAGCGGAAACATGCTTGGAGAGAGAAATGCTCTCTCAAAGACACTCAAAACAACTACTGAGGCAATGTAGTTTACAGCAAGCTGCCCTAGATAACAGGGAGGCTCAGGCATGGATCTCACATACACCGTTTACTTGGCACCTTACTTTTCACTGCATTCCGAACGCATTTCAGGAAAAATGTGCCATTTCCTGCATCAATGACAAAAACGTAATCCCACAGTAAAAAAACAACACAAAAACACTCTTTTAAGCCAGGGTAATTACATCACTTATATGAGAGTGTTGGAGACATGATTTCAACAATCTAACAAGCATCAAGAGGAATTATTTTCTTCATTAAGATTTATGCACATCCCAGAGTTATGACAAAGAAGTAATAGGAAATGGTCTCCCATCAAGTTCTTGATGTTTGCACTACAATAAATACTGTATGTATTGCATTAAAACAGCTTTCTTAGTATTATACTACAGTTCTTCCCAACAAGGGTTTTTTTTTCTTTTGTTCAGAAAAAAACACATTCAATCAGTACCTGACTACTACATACTGTGACTGAGAGTGCATGAAAGCCTGCTAGTGAGCATAGCAGTTAGCTAAAGTGTATAGAGAAAGCTATATCAGCTTTATTTGACATAGGGTGCAGATCTGATGTAACAGAAATGAAATGAATGGATAAATGGTTGAAGCACATGCTGTAGTTAAATTAAGAGGCACATGTTTGAAATAGTTAGAAGTAATGGAAGTATTAGTGGATAATTGGCTAAAATTGATGCTGCAGCTAAATTAGCAAGCTAACATTTGACCTAGATAAAAGTAATGGAAAAGTAGTTGGAAGAGCTAAATGTATGAGACGGTTGAAATGGCTAGCTTAAAGTTGGCTTATGGATAAATGGTTGAAATAGCTAGCTCAAAGTAGCCTTAATTTCCCCAGCGTGGGATTAATAAAATCTTATCTTATCATAACATTATAAATGTTCAAAATAGATACAAGTAATGGAAAACTGGTTGAAATAGTTAAACGTAGCAAATGATTGAAAGAGTTCGCCAAAAGTTGGCTAATGGATAAACGGTTGAAATAGTTAGCTCAAAGTAGTCTGACATTGTAAGTGGTTGAAATAGCTAAAAGTAATGGTGGTTGACATAGTTAGCTGAAGCTAATAGATAGCTAAGATGAATGGATACATGGTTACAATGAATTAGCTTATTTATCTATTACTAGATAGCTAAATGAATAGGCTAACAGCAGAAATGGCTAAAAGTAATACTTGAAATAGCTAACTGTAGAAGACGGTTGAAATAGTTAAAGGAGCAAAAATTAAAAGTAGTTAAAATAGTTAGTCAAAAGTAAAGATACATGGAATTGCTGAAGTAATGGGTAACGAATTTAAACAGTAAAACTCAATAAAAAAATTGTTAAAATGGCTAAATGTTCCAGATACATGGTTGAAATAGTCAGCTAAACGTAATGGATAAACATTGAAACGTGCAGCTTCTGGCAGTCCAAGTAGAAGTACAAATGTAACCTTGACAAAAGAAACCTAAACACTGACTGTACATTCATGCATATGAAAACATTATTTTAAGATAATGTTTGTGTAGAATTAACAGTGTTAAATAAATTCAAATGAGCCCATCTGGAACATGGTGGGTGATACTGATGAAGCGGCATGTTCATCTCACAGGGCTGTGGGGGGATGTGGGCTAGTAAAGTTCGGGAATGACTGCCCGACAGCAGCGTCTGTCTATCGCTATGAGCTTCTCAGCCTATTTATGAATATGCTACAGTGCTATTTGAGTCACAGGGGCATAACAGTACAACACAGTTTTAGATTTCTTGACATCTTTAGGTTAAACACAGACTGAAAATACGTTGTTGATATCAGCAATCCCATAATTGGACTAGTGGTAATTGTGCCAACCAGAGTTCACCTCAGAGACAATATGTACTTCACTAACTTTCAGCAAAAACATTAAATTCCCTGTGAGACCTGCTGGCAGACTGCTACTAGCTCTTTGAAAGTAAGTAAGAAAATTTAATCAGGTTGTTTGTGATCCAGTTTGCACATTAACTATTGATATCCCAAGCCTTGTGCCATTACATGGCATGGTAAGACTAATTACATTATATCATAATACTAATTACATTCCTAAGGGTCGCATAAAATTGTTGGCTGTCATTTCCATACCAAACTAACATCCAAGGGGCAGGGTGTGCATAATTAGCCTTCAGACTGAGATGTGTGCGTATTGGATTACACTGTACTTATCCTGTCTGTTTCTCTGTGCTGCTTTTTTCATCCGCATTGATTGTGATAATGCAAGCTGACGACTGTGAGCTTATTACATAAGCAAATCGCCCATATAGAAAGCTGCTGTGCTTGTATGTTAATCTATAGCGCACAAACAGGGTATAGTTTGCTTTCATTTCCAGAGTGGAGGGCCTTATTATTCTGGTTCTGCTGTATGACACTTCTGGGTTGTGTCCCAGTAGAGAACCTCGCTGAAACTGGGTCGAATGTTAAATCGGCTGTTGAATCAAGAACAGAGCAGGAAAGCCTCAAAAGGAGGCTTGATGTTCTCTCAAAAAAGGTACGATGGTAGCGGCAGTTTCGTCTCGTTTAATGATAGTTTCATCATATGGGCTGATTCGACATTCAAAAGCAGATTTGTTAATGTGTAAAGGAACATAAGTAATGCTTGTTAGTCAAGTATTAAATAATCAAGTAGAAATTTTACAGTGTGACTCACTTAGTATGCCCTTTGAGCTGAATGTTGTTAAGATATTTAAACATAATACCAAAGCAGTGTGTTCCAGCGATTTATTGGAATAACTGTGATTTTAAGGAAGCTATAGCCACAGTAAATGGCACTTTCCACCTTTTTTTACAGAGCGATTTGCATGTTCCCAGGATTTTCATACTTTCTGAGATCAGCACAGAACGAACTTCATGATAATATTCAAATATGCAGCATGTAATTTCAGAATGCTCAGTACAAGTCACCTCCAGATGTAACACCTCTGAGGCTCCATCTTGACAGTGTCATGATATAAATTAGTCCCTGACGCGGTGTCTCCTCTGCCTCCTGGTGCACGTTATTCTCTGCTCTGATATCAAGCAGAAGTTTGCTGCTGAATGATTTCACCCAAAAGCTACCAGGGTTGAAAGGTGTTGCATAAAAAGCACTTTTGAGTCTTTTTTTCTGTTTTCGGTCTCATGCGTATCAAAACATTGCGGTTTAGACTGTGGATGGTGGAGTGACAAGTTACACATCAAGTGCGCCAGGGGAAGCAGTCATTAGAAAGCAGTCATTAGAAAGCAGCTCCGACAGGCTCCAAGATGTTCCAATAATGTTGCAACAATTTGTGACGAGTGTTACCCCAGGTTACACACAGTGGTAGACTAAGCTTATTTCCAAGGGGGCTAGGTCAGGGGGTGGGTTGATTTGTCTGGTTACACGTTGATTTGTGAATAATTTATTTGAAGATAATTGGAGATTTACTGGTGCAATACTTGCAAATAGCTTGCAAAAAAGAAATAAAGGACCTCAAACTGATGCCATGTGTTGCCAGAACATTTTTTACATTTATATGTCTGCGAACCCAAGAACCATCTGGATGTGCAGCGATTGTGCATATGCATGATTACAGCAGTATCTTGATTAAAGTTTGCCCCTGTTCTTTACCAAGGCCAAGTGGCTTCTTCTGAGTTTCTTCTGAAACATTACACTTGTGAAAGTGCAAACACTGAACACTGGAAACAATATTTTCCAATGTGTTTAAATTTAAAACACTGCAGAGGGCTTCACATTGTTTGACATTTATTATGACTACTTCAAGCTGCTGCTATTGGGGGTATTTACCAGGAATGTGTGTTTTAGAGTGCCTGCATGCAAAAAAAAACAGAAACAAATAGAGGGAAGTTTGGCTGACTTGAGGAGCCATTAGTCACAGAAGAAGAACTGGTCTGTTTACTGTGAGTACAGACTCATAAATGCATCTGCTTTTTTTGACCTAATTTAAATCCTTGTGCATGTCTTTCAACATATGTCATAATTGCATTTTTATATTTGTTTTTAGTGTAGAAATGAGTCCTCCCAGTTAAATATTTTCCCATAAATTTTTCTAAAAACAAGCAAACAAAAACGCTGGCTATCACGGGAGCATAACTGCTTGTGTTTGCTACATTCCCCTCCGGTGCAGCAGGTGGCAGTATGTAGAACATTAGCTGTAACAATTATTAACGCCATGTGACTGCTTGTGTATGTGCTGTCTCAGAAGCAAAGGTGGAAGTAGGATGACTGTTGTTGTCACGCAAATCCTCTGAAGAGACAAGGCTGGGTCTAATTAACACATCAGGATTTGCTTTACATCTTTTGCTAAAAGTCAACATTTTTTATTATCCTGAGATATTTTTCTAATCTTAAAGTTATAGTTGCCTAAACTTAAAGATGTAGTCATTTGACTGAATGTTATTTCCATTAAAATGTTGATCAGTGCAGCTTTAAATGGTGCGCATGTGCATATTAACCACTTGACATCATAAGGGGAAAATGTAATTCCTTCGTCTACATTAGGGAAAACATCCAGATAAGCGTAATCAAGGCTGATAGTACACCACCACTGGTTTTTAATTACAGAGAGAGAGATACTACATCCAGAAAAGTTTTTCGAGCCCCAGTCAGATAGAAACAGGAGAGTCAGGTAATTTCAGGAACTGACACAACAAACGTATTATCCAGCCTTTATCTTTGCAGGGAAAACTGTTTTTGGAGCACTCGCTCAGCAGATAGAGGAGGCACAAATTACTGCATGGGTTCGCCGCACTGAAGCACAAAACCATCCAGCGGGGGGCTGTATCTGATGAGGTTCTGAGGCAGTACAAGGAGGTTAGTCACACTGATCAGCCTCTCAGGAGACCTTCATTTCATAGGATAATGGTATTGAAAATATGACATGGCAACACCAAAATTACACTGTTAACAGAGGGCATTACTTGAATATTGTGCCTCAAAGAATTCCTTTCTCTTGAGCAGATCCGCTCGTTATGAACAATGAAGCCACTGCCATGAGCTCAATGTCATAATTGCAGGAATACACTGAGCACAGTCCTCCAAATCCTGTAAAGTTTTGCTGGCATGCATTATGTATCCTCCCGCATTCAGAGTTTAGGAAACAAATTTATTCTCGACACCCTCCTCCATTTTGTATGAGTCTAGAATAACACCAGTATTTTTCAAAAGAATAGTAATTAGGGCGTACACCTCGCGACTTGCTGTGCCGATATGATTTAATAAGAGGCGAATTCAGCTGAGGACTCCGTCTGCTTTCTTGTGCTGAGCGTTGCATACATTTCGCACAGTCGCACTTCAAAGCGGAAAGTTGACTTCCAGAATCACACACGCAAATTTTGAATTCTCACGCAGCACCGACTGATCGAAAATAAGAGCATGCACTTTTCATATTGCTACTTTTATCAATTTCACTTTGGAGACTGAAGTACTTTTTGACACTTTCCATAAACAACAGTTGGGGGTAAAAAATAGCATTTTCCCTGTGTATCACAGGGGCTGATTCTCACATAAAGAAAACATGTCTTCAGTTGTCAAGCTGTTCTGTGAGCCTTCCAAAGGGGCTGCAGACAAATATGCTTCACAATAGGAAAAAAATAAATAAAAAAACCTACAGTGGGCTTTCACACACCCTTTATCTCTGCCTTTCTCTCACTCACAAAGTCTGAGCCCTAACAGTACGGACCATTTTGTTGCAGCTCAAATGCACCCTTAATATTTTGCGAGGCTTCGATTCGGGGCCAGAATGAGGGAGGGCATACGGCATGCAACAGTGTGCCATCTCCAAACCACCAGCGGGCAAACAGACGGATGGCATGCATCATTACTGTGAGTTAATGGAGCAGTAGTTAAGATTCTGCATACATGCAGACTCGTGGAGTACTTGCCCAAATTGTTTCAGGCTTTGCATCCCGCGTGGTAAGCATGTGTGTGAGTATATCGTGTGAATAGAATGCACTTTCACTTATAAAGCGGGGGGGTGGGGTTTATTGTTGAGAGGAATAGCAGAGGACAAACTAGAGGCTCTTACCACAAGTGAGAAGTCCAAAAACATCAAGAGCTGGATTATCTTGGAAAAGGCCACCAGCTGTTCCCGCTTGTCTTTAACAATGCATCAGCCTGATGGCAATTTCCACTCCATCATGGAGCTCAATTTCCAAAATGTGCTGCCAGACTATTTGATATTTATCGTGGAATTGGCAAGTACTGTTAGCTTCTGTTCTGAAACGTACCAGCAGCCAAGACCCTGCATTACTCATGCACCCACAGTATGGTAGACTTTGGCCTATTAATTTTGTTCCAGGATATGAGTAATTGCTCTGCCATTCTTTATGTGGCCACAGGGGTGTTTACCTTTAATTTCTTAATCATGTAGAAACTCAAAAGTTCAAATAATGCTGTGCTAACTTTGTCTTGCGTTAGTGGCAATGTTAATATTGGATGCCTTAAAACAGCAGGAATCCAAAGATTCAGTTAATAAAGCAATCCAAGTGAAGAGTGGTCTCGTTTGGAATTGAGTTGATGGTGTGAAGAGACAAAACAGTGGCTTCCCTCAAACCACAACCCACAAATTTAGCACATGAGCTATGAATGTGTGTCATCACGCCTCATCCTCAGGTGACCTTACATTAGTCCGTTTCCCCTGCCTGTCACACCCCCACCCCGTCATCTGCATGAGCAAGTTCAGAGGGCTGCTCCCTCTCATTCTCCCTCTCTCTTGTCATTTAATCAATGCAGACTTACACCCACAGACTTCCAGGGAGCGGACGACAAATGAGCAGCGATCATTTTGTTTATGCTGCAGCCGAGGGAAATCCAACTCTCGGGGTTAATGTCCTATATGACACGAGGTAAGCTGAGGAGGGGGGATCTCCCCTGCATATCTGCTCATCAGCACTTTGGGTTATCCCTCTTCTGGTGATTGATTTTAACTAAGGTGCCGCCGAGGTGGGAGGTTCGTCGTAATTGCAGGCAAATTATTTTGTGAAGAAAGTTACTCCCTTCGCCGATGCATATCAATGAGCCGGCTGAGAGCTCCACCTAATCAATCAGTGCAGAAAGCCAAATCGCTCAGGTTTGTCTTGTCAGGTTTTTGGCCATCAAAGCTACCCTTTTCAACATGCTTGATGCCTCATTTCTTGGGTAGGCAAAGCAGAAAATAGTGCACTGCTGGTGCCAGTTGATAATGAGTTTTTGCTATTTAACATATGTATAAAACTGAAACCAGCTCAAGCGCATGACTCAAAATCAGTGTGAAAATCAAGAGACAGTCAATGTAAAACCATTTTTTTCTGATAGCCGTGTTCTTTTTTTAATCACCTGCTGTAATTGCTGGTAAATTGGTCTTCACAATGAGTGGAGGGACAACAATCATCCTTTCGGGACAATCAAACAGATCAGTTAAAACGCAGTTCAAACAGCTCTAAATCTAGATGACTTTTTTCCACAATTCTTTGAATGGCCTGGTTTGGTCTGTTTATGAAAACAAACAAGGATATTTGTAGTCAAAGGAGGCAGTGTGAAGGTCCTGGAAAACTTTTATCGTTTAATTATCACTTATGTGAAATGCTTCAAATTGCATTTAGCAGAAATTCTAAAAACAGAAGCCAAATAAACTCTGTTGTGTTTGTGTTTCTGTGACACAAAAGCCTTGCCAACAACAAAATAATTTATGCTCTGGCTTTCTGTTTTGCAGCTACTTTACCAGAAGCTGGCTCTGCTCTAATTTAATGTTACAAAAAAAAAAAAAAAAAAAAAAAAAAAAACTCTCACTGTATGAGACAAGAAGGGGAAAAAGTCAATAATTATAATGGAAAGCCCCAGAGAGATCTTGGAGACCATTAATAATGGGTATAATTTCCCCACTGGCCACTCTATTGCATGATGTTTGACAGATTATTTTCCCATGTTGAATGAAATGAAACAGCAGCACATAGAGCATGAGCGCAAATGTTTTTACAGATGGGAAGAATCAATACCTCGTCCTACGCAAGAGTAACTTTAAGAATGATTCTATAGGACGGCTTCAAAGTATTTTCGCATCTTTAATTTGGAGCCTATTCCTGAGCTGCTCCTACAGTGTCTGCCTCACATGTAGACCTGGTTACAACCCAGACAGATGAATGCAATTAAAGAGAGTATGTTGTCAGCTTCCGCCAGACAGCGCTTTTCACATAAACACCCTCTGCTGTATGTAGCTGTAATAGGCTTTTCTAATAAACAGCAACTTGAAAAACAAGAAGAAAAAGCAAAGGAAAGGAGAACTTCTGCAAAGGTTAGCTTAAGATCTTCCCCACACGATATGAGAGCCCTGAACAGCGAGCACACCTTCTCCTACACTTTCTACATAACACGGGCAATAAAAAGCAGGTATGTCAGCAAGAAAAGGACCAATTCCGTAGAGTCCAGGTGGGAGCGATGAAGAGGAGGGGGCAGATGCTAAGAAAAGAGATGGTGGTGGAAACTGTTAATGAATGGCTATTGGAAACTCTGGGCGGACGCTGCGTTGAAATGCTTACTCGTCTGTGATTAATGACTACTAGGCTGCTGTAATAGGTACCACTGGGACCTCAGACACTGGCACCTTTTTATAGAATAGCCCCGAAAGAAAAAAGATGAAGTCCCCATTACTGTGCTTCTTCAAGGAAAAAAAAAAGGTCTCAGTGTGGCCCAGGGAGCTCCAGTCATATCATAATGTAGCTTTTCTCCACACAGCAAAAGTGTTTTGTCAAATCAACTGAAAAAAATTAATCACATGAAACACCTGAATTTCCCATTGCTCAGCAACTCCGACTGGCTGCAAGTGGGTGTTTTTTTTTTTTCTCGTGAGGAATGTCATCGAAGAATTGCTTTGAAATTATTAACGGAGTGGTGGCGACGTGAATGCAAGCAGATGATCTGACCCTGAGCAGAAGAGCACCTGAAATCCGAACGTTTGGGAAGTTTTTACCAACAAAACAAACACATAAAGAAAAAGTCATTAAACTAAAAGAAGTGGAAGCAATGAAGCAATATGAAGGCGTGCTTAAGTGAGGGACTTGCAGACAATTTAACCCTTTACAGGCTTCCTGAGTCGCCCATGAACATGTTTAGAGTGTCAGACACTGATTCGGAAACTAACACTTGTATGTGCATGACCGCAATGCATGCAGTGGCCACTAAATTATTCATCTCTCTTCTGTTCTACACATTACCGAATCCTCAGAGTAAGGAACAGAGAGCATCCCGGGTTCTTGTTACAATCCATTTGACTTTAAAACAACTTTGACTCCATCTCTCTCTCTCTCTGCGTGGCACCATACGCTGCCCGGGCCGCAGACTAACATTACATCTTGGCTGCTTCATCCAAATAAACATTCATCTTTGCACACCAAAAGCACTTTTTGCGAAATACATAAATTCACAAAATTAATCTTACTGTGCTCCACATGCAGTCAGGCACAGCGATTCAGAAATGAATTAATCACCTCAACACAAATGCCTTGTTTGCATTTTTCAAGGTTATTTTGAACTGATTACATGTAAGCAAGGTTGGTTAAGGAGAGAAGTGTGTTATTAGCAACAAATAAACAAGCTGTGTTGTTGGTTTTGTTTTGTTCAAGTGCTTGAACTGGGGCGTCTTAAGGCAAATCACTGAGTTTGTAATACAATTGGTAAGGATTCCAATTTAGTTTCTATTTGTCTCATCTCCATGGTGCTGCAGGTAACGGACTGTAAATGTTGTTCCCTATCTTTCTGCCTGATGATTAACTTTTGAAATAACCTTTACTGTCAACAAATTGCGGTCTTATCGGTAAAAGTCATTTTAGCAGTCGGCAGCGTGGCAAGCAGGGGCATCCTCATCGCACAGTCTAATAACAGGAACACAAATTATAAAAATGCAAATTGCGTGTTGTGAACACAAGTTCCTTACAGTGATTTATGTGACAATACCACGCTATAAAAGGCTTGTTAATGGTTAAGTTGGGGCAGCTAGAACAACTTATAGGGTATGACGGCCACTGTCAAATATGAGAAACTCTGCATGAGGAATGATGGGAAACGCTCGCCTGGGACGAGTTTGGTTGTTGACATTTTGAAGGTACTGTACCCTGTGGAGTTTTCTTGTCAACAAACACAATTCATGTTTACATTCAAAACACATTGTGTGTGTGTGTGTGTGTGTGCGCTCGCCGAGGTAATTGCTGCAATTCCTGCAATACAACTGTTACACGAAGCACAGGCTGTTCCGCGATCAGATAAACAAAGCAACAGTGTACTCAAATTATCTGAACCTCTTTTTCTGGAGGTAAAAAAAGGACAAAACACATCTGAAAGGTCAGAAATAATCCTGCAGTGCACAACAAAGCAGTACACAACTACGAGGACCCGGAAGCCTGTCTATAACTGGTGATTGATGTTTGCAACAGATAGTTCTGGTAATCATTTTTGGGATGGAATAATAATGTTTTAGCAGTTTCCCTGATCTTATCAGAAAGTTATCAGAACTAAAAGCACCGATGGAAAAACCTACAAAAATAAAATCCATGTTGTGTATGATTTATCCTGCATGCCTATTTACCACCATGACTTCAGTGCAAGTGCTTCTTACTGTACAAGTTTAATGTCAGAGCGTTTGCTGTATCTTCTAATACGTGGGGAGTTGGAGAGTTGGGGGCTGAACACATATTTGGAATTTTATTATGCAAATGAGCAGAGAGCCAGCTTGCTTGGATTTTGCAGAGAAAGGCCACTGAAAATAGATTTTCCCTTTGGCAATCAATGAAATATCTTATTTAAAGTTAACAAGTTGCTCATATTGCTTGTATAATTCATGCAATCTGCACATTGGAGCAATATTATGGTTGATTTGTTGAACTGATTCATATATTGAGCTAAGCTGAAATATACAGATCAGCCCATGAATGTTCACTCTTTCGAGCGCTACATTTTCTGTCAGACTAGACGACACCACGTTATCTGGACGTAATCAGAGTCTCCCGGCTACATCCTCTCTTCCCCAGTTTACTCTATATGACATAATCCCTCTTTGTTCTTTTTCAACACAGAAAACCAACCTGTGCACAGCTTGCTTTGAGAAAGTCTCTTTTCACGGGGTCCGTACAGGAGAGCATAAAAAGATTTGGCTCCGGGATTAATTGAAGAGGGACCTTTACAAGAAATGAGAGAGGGACAGTGTGATTGTCCCACACCATAGCCAGATAATAGTGTCTTGGCTGCAGGGATCCCTCTGGAGGTGTCTCTAAGCCTCAAACAATAGAAGAAAAATAACCTTGCGGTAGCCCACGCTGACACTCGGCCCACCCAGCACAGATTGGTGCCATTGTGCCACACAGGCAATCTTAATTAGTTTTGACGTCACTATCCTGCTGATTGTATTGATCTAGGCCTGAAGTTTATCTCTTGAGATAACAATTTGTGAAGAGAACTTGCAGTTGAGGTTTTCAGACCATGACCAATCAACACTTCCTGTGAATTCTGCCTCTCTGGTAGATGGGGAAGCTGTGTGTAACCCATCTGTGGTTTTGGGCAAAACTGAATTAAAAAAAAAAAAAAATCTACATTTTTTTTACAGTGTTCTTGAGAAATACCCCAAAGTAATCATATTAAATCTTAATGAGTTCAAAGACACCGATTCAGCTGACGCCATTTAATATGCAAAACCTGCACGCGAATTGTGGGGGTGTTCAGTTCAGTCTGAACTCGCCTGGCCTTCCTCCTTCAACTTTCATAACCACCAGATCAGAAAATTTCTCTTTCTATTTCATGTTCATTTCTGCAACTTTCCAAGCTGTGTCCACAGTCTGAGATTTCAAGGTGGTTGTGAAAGGAATCAAGGCCGTAAGTCACGCTGCCATGTGCCGCCACACCTGCGTTATTCCATCTTCACCAGCCCTACCGGCTTCACCGAAGCCATCTCTCACCACTCTAAGGTCCTGTCATACATTCTTTATGATGGCCCGGTAACCAGCCACAGGATTGGTCAGGAATTCAGCTTGGAGGGGAAGGGGGAGACAAATGCAATGCTGTCAATATATCACGGGAGACAGGGACAGATTTGATGATCAAGGCCTGACTGAGACAGGTTTAAGCAGCAGCATCAGCAACCTGTTTGTGTCTGCTGTGATCCTGACGGATAAGCAATCTGCCTGCAACATCACCTCAACCCTGACAGAATGTGATTCAGCCTCAACTAGACATGAAAAGATGGCTCTCTCAGAGTGGATTGGAAACAAGCAGAAATCAATTCAAAAGGCAGTGTTAAGGGAAACTCTATTTGCTGAGGCCATGTTTCTGAAAAAAATCTGGAAATCCATGTTTTTTGTGTGCATATGTGTGCAAGCCAGGAGCTGTTTCCGTTGCCATTTTCTTTGTGCTGTATATCATGTCGCTCCTACAACATTCTTCAGGTTTGCAAACAGTGTTTCATAAGAACACCACAATATCAGTCATCGGGACAGGGAGAAGGCTTCAGCAAGGTCTCTGTGGACGCTGTATGAACCCTCTGCACACCCACACGAGTTAGCTCAGCGTACTATTCCTTCCCTTCAGCAGCTAACTGAGGAAGGCATCCGTAGCAGCTGCAGCCTGGCTAATGGCAGCTGTATGCTAATGTCCTCTTCTGAGTCAGCAGAAGCAGCCAAGTTCATGGCCGGCCGCCACAGCTCGCTATCTCCTGTGTGAGCGGTCCTCTCCAACAAGTTGAGAACGAATCATCGTGGAGGAAGATGGCTGAGCCAGAGTGGGATTTCGCTTTGTTTGAAAGAATTTCTGCACACGTTTGCAGGAGGGCATGCCGCAGATTGACACGGAGGATTATCCAACTGCAAGATCTGGAGAGTTGAGATGGAAATTTGAGTGCTTTTCAGTTTCTAACTTGTAAAGATGCAAAGGTATTCCACTGTAATTAAAATACAAGCAGCTTAGAGGTAAAAGCTGAATTTTCAGTGACAAACACTGTTGTCACAACTAGACATGCAAATTCCAAACACTTTCTTTAATCCTTAATCTATTACTGGATGCCTTAATAACTGATTAATCGTTTAGAAATTATGCAGCACGTTTTTCCATCGTAACAGCATTTTCAAATGACTGGTGTGGCCCATAATCACCACAAAATCCAAGTAAATAGGAAATTTGAGCAAAAAATTTAATAAACATAATTGGAATTTTATTGTAGCCCATTCTGTTGTCTTCAACAAATGGCCAGACAAGCTGAACATAAATGCAGTGTAGCAAACAATGCTGCAACCTCAAGGCTCGACTGGAAGAAAAATGAAACGAGACTAAACAGGCTGCAGTTAATTAGCATACAGCTCAACAGTCTGTGGTGGTCGAGCAGCTGTTGGCTGGCAGTTTAGCATTGAACTGAGACTCTGACAGCTCGCTAAATCGGACATATGTCGGACAACAACTCGGTGGGATTTTCACCGTGCTACCTTATGTGGTCTACCTTGTGAGGGAGCTGGATTCACAAGATCTTGTGAGATCTCACGAGATCAGGCGAGCCGAGAATCCATCTTGCCAGGCTTCAAGTTATGCGCCTGTGGCCAAAGCACAGTCATTCGGACCAATCAGCGTCCTATGAGGAACTTCAGAGTATTTCTTCATTGAAAGAAGAGCAAGGAACGGCACTGAAGGTTCTTCTCGACGGAAAAGATGTTTTGGAAAGGACCAAAAGAGTTTCGCTCTCCTACTACATCATATGGTTTGTTGATCTGATTGGTTGAAACCAGCCCATGATAGACGTTGATAGACAGATGGTTCATCCAATCACCTGCCAAGAAAAGCATTTTTCGAAAGTGCCTGCCCTTTTCCAAACAGTTTCGTTGGAAGGCTTCCCAGATGGTTCTGTGTAACAAACCATCTGGCGCGTGAGGTGATTATGTAGCGGGAGTCATCGACACGTACCAACTGGTTAGTCAGTCAGGGACGTAGCTAGCTCTCAGCACTGCCACCGTGGACAAAGTTAGGAGCCATTATTTCTCATATACGAGGGCAGTGGAAGAGGGGCAGCCATTCGTGATGGTCAGCACACCTGGAACTCCCACCTCATTAAACAGGCAGAGGCACCACCTGGCGACACCGCCCGGCGCTACACCAAAACCACAGTACATTTCATGCCACTTTCGCCTCATGTCGCCCATCTCCTCCATTGTCAGTTAATTACAGAACATAAGACAAATCATGTAGGAACCTCCATTCGACCGAGACATATTGTTCCCTTTACATCGGCGCTCTTACAAATTCACCAACTGATGCATTTCTTGTTCAAACAGTGACAGCTGCTGAGATAATAAATTAAACATTATTCATGGCCAAGGCCTAATTGCGCACATTATGTTGTGAAATAGACTCTTATATAGCAGGGGAAGAGATGGAGTGGCTCTCATTTGAGGATGAAAAACTGTACCTGCATATACTGTACTTCATGATCAAGAGTCTCATTTTCTATCACTCACTCACTCACCCACTTACTTCTTTCTCTCACTTTGTCTGCATCTGACACCCTCATGCCAACACACACACACAAACACACACACACACACACACACACACACACACACACACACACCCAGCTGCTACACTATATTCCTCCCTCGTGTTCCTCATCATATAGTTAATACAAATTTATGAAAACGAGGTGAAACAACTTCAGCATGGTAAACTCATTAATCAGCAGTCCGCAAACATAATTGATCTAGTCCCTTGCACAGTCTGTGTGTTACATGCATCCACGTGCGCGCACATACACACATGCACACTGTGATATGTAAATGCAGACAGATGCTCTTGCATAGCATTTGCAAGTCATTCCTTAAAATTAATAACTATCTGAAAATGCAGCTCCCCTTTAAAGCAGGTGCACTCACTTTTGTTGGTAGGCGCCTCCAATAGTTTTGTGGCAGCGTGTTCGGGGAGGGAAAGGTAGCTCTTAATGGTCTCCAGGAGTCACCCAAAAGGTGAATGAGAAAAGGATTTTTTTTTTTTTTGACTGGTTTCTATTAAAAACACAAGTGCCTACCGGCTCCCTGGCATTTCTCCGCAGGCTCCGAAGTGTCAGGGAATCCGACCCTTGAGCTCCATTCCTGCGTTTGACAAGGAGATGACACCGTGTCAATCAAGAGATGGTGCAGTGGTTTTCTCTAAAGCGGTCGCGGGCACAGCGGCGCAATCCACAAAATGGCACGGCAATTCCTGAGCACTTCAGGTGGCCTGAACGCCGCACAGTAATTGCACTTTGTAGATCTGTTTGATCTGTTTAGAGGGAGGAAGTTTCCCAGAGAGCCCTGCAAAACGGCTGCGTTCATTTTCACATTGCATCACTCTCACTATGAATCTTTGTCCTTCATCACCAACTACATTTGACAGGCACTGATGTCAGCCATTGTCCATATTCTACATAATATCACCCTAATACCAGGATGCAAGAATCCCAAATCTGTGTGGGCTCTTGTTGTTGTCGCACTGTGTTGTTAAAGTATCGCAACACCCCAAAACAGTGCCGGCATGATAAGTCTTTAAACAAAAGATTTACTCTGCCTTGTTTTGATGTGTGAATAAACCGATTAGTTTAGCAGAGATAATGTCATTGTTATCGATCTCCTTCATGTTTATGCTAATTACGAGTCCATAAATCTTTACAAACGGATTTAGCTGGTGATGGAATTAATTGTAAGCTATTCGGCCGGCTTTTCCCTTCATTCCTCCTCAGGTCGGTTGATGTCTTATGGATTTAATGTTGTTAATGATGGATTTGGTTGGCGGAGTTTGCAAAAGAGAAACGCAGAGGAGAACTTTTTTTTTGTGGAACTAAGTTGAATGTATCCATTTTTCATCATCGCTGACGCCCTGCAGTTGTTTTTGCATGTAAAAAGGGGCGCATTATTCAATCATGAAGCAGCTAAATATAAACAGATTAAATTTTGAATGTTTGTCAAGGCAGTTCACAGAGAGAACTGTCAGTGTAACCCAGTTTTAAATGTCTCTCTTGTGCAATCATTTCATCTCATTACACAATAGGACTGCGATAAAAAGGGTCACGGACTCTTTGCTGAATCCTTTCGTTTTTATTTTGAGATCATCTCTTCTTGACAGGAGAGTTTTTAACACATAATCGGCACATTAACGGGTCATTTCACCTCCAGTGTTTAAGTTAAGTCATTAAGTCATTTTCAGAAACAAAGTCAACAGGGTGAGGTTTTCGACTGGAAAGGACATTTAGAGAAAACACTTGATTCAATATCATGTTTTAAAGCACATCTGAAGCATTTAGAAACTGTCATGGTGTAGTTTTCTTTCACTGGTGAGCTTTGAGTGCTCAATATCAAAAGACAGGGCATCAACAGCAGCCTTCATATATCATCTCACCTTTTTACTTTTGATATTAATATCCAATATTACCTTACCTGAGATAAATCGGTGTCAGTGCTGGTCAGTAAGTAACAAGATGTAAATTTTGTACTTAAGATATAAAGTGTCCTGCTGTAGCTCACAATCCTTTAACAACTAAATCTATGGGATGCTTACCAAGAAGGTCCACCGAGCTAAAACTAATGCAGTTGAATACAACAGTGTCATAAATGCCTCTTTTATGAAGGTCATGATGTTCAGTTTTCGTTGAAAGTGTCTTAGAGACGTTTCGATTCAACTGAATGATCATTTTGTGTGGTTCTATGAAGATGCATCAGTCCAGCAGTGTCTCAGATACATGAACACCTTTGGAGGAACCCGCATCTGCATAGCTGCAGAACTGTATCTTCAACATTTTAAAAGTCTCTTTCGTGATCGCAGCGGCGCAGATTTTTCATTGATTATTAGTTCACCTCTGGTTCATGTCCCCTACGAGCCTTTTTCAAATGCAAAAGAGGTAAATCAAGTCCTGAGACAACTGCAGACACGAGGCCATTAAGTTTGCCATGGTCAGATCAGACTCCCAAAGGGTGCACACGTGACCAATGGGGAAGAAATAGCTGCTGTTCATTTGAGAATGGCAAATATTACACCTTTCCCTCGCCTCAGTGATGGATTTTTCCTTGTAGCTCTGACAACTCTCAAGTGACCTTGACATTGAGCGACTACCCCTCGGGGTCAATTCTCCATCCTTCTCTCGAAGCCATTGCTGTAACAAGTAAGCAGTGAATGTTGGGTTTGTTTTGAGTGGCGTGTGGCGTGACTTGATTGGTGGTAAGCATGGACGCAGCAGCTTTTCAGTGCATTCAGAGTTACATAAACTCAAACACAAAAGCATATTGTGATAATTTCAGGTTATTTTAATATCGCTGCTTGTTTTGATAAGATTGTGGTTCTAATTTATAATTAGATTTCATATGACGCCAGCTTGCTGAAGACACTGGCAAATTAAGCATTATTGCCTATTATTACACCTGAAGAATTCATTTCAGAATAAAAGATGCTGTCATTGGCCAAAATAAAACTGATGCTTCATATTTTTACCCCAGTATTACCCTGTATTTTTGAAGAAAATTTCAATGCAGGAGAACAAAAAATGAAGACCTTATTCAGGCATTTTTACTTGAAGGATTAATACTGCATTTAAAGGCTGAACACTACATTTTGAATCATTCACACACTAACACTTTTCTGAAGGGTTTTCTCGTGTGAGAATGTCATCTAATCATGTAATCAGTCCCTTGGATTATAACTAATCAGCAAACCTCATTTTTTTTCCAGCTAAGTAACATCCACACTTTGAGAATAAATCCATTTTTGCTCAAAGAAGACGGCAGTTTACAGCAATAACTGCCCTCTAATCTCCATTTACTCCATTCGCTCTAGTGCTAAATCCCAAATGGGATTGGATTTATCCAGCACCACAGTGGGCTGTTGGACTCATCTCAGCCTAACAATAGGGGGGAGGACAAACTGAGGCTGATGACCTGACATGTATGAGTGCAGATTGTCAAAGACAAATGAGATCAGCATGGCGGGTGGATGATGGCCCCGCTCTGTCAACAAGGTATTTGAGGGCTGAGAGGCACAGCCATTAAGAGCAGCCATAAGGTAAACTGCAAAGGCAAAAGAGGGGAAAACGCTCATTATAACTAGTGCCTATATCCACACAATCCATTTTGAAAAAGATCATTAAAAAGCAAAAACAGCAGCTTTTTTTTATTTTTATGCTGCTCTGAAACCTCTTTTTGGTTGTTGGAACATGCTATTAAAGCCATGCTGAGCAGTGTGCACAATCATAATCCAGAGCCTCCAGTGTTCACGCTGAGTAATACTGGCTTAACAATTAGTCATGTCAAACAATTATCCACGTACGTCACTGTTTTGCTATTTTGCTTTTGGGGAGCAGTCCATTATTGAATTAGCTCCGTTTGAGCATGCTTAATTCTATGCTTCTGCTGCAGTGAACATGACAGTCAGACAGAATAATACCCAAAAGTCCTCCTATCCTCTGGCAACAAGCATATTCTGTGCCCGATGATACACACAGACAGTAACAAGGACATGTCTGCCCATTATGACAATGCAAGTTTTACAAACCTCCAATAATGTGTCATTCATCAGCAGGGCAGCTGGAAAAAATGGCCAACTTTACGTGGGGCATCAGCACATATGCCTGCTTCTCTACCAGAAACTGTTCCAGGGAGCTGATGCATGCCATTTTCACACTCCTGCAAAAATCTGTCACAGGCAAAATTGCAATTCCACATGTGAATTCTAGTTTTTAATGGCAGCACAAGGCTAAATTATGTCAATGTCCAGGGGGAGTATTCTGTTGCAAAATTGTACACAATCAGTCCTTTTAGATATAAGGTAACTTCTATTCATTATGTACAAGTGATTCAAGGTATACAGAGACACCCTCTGATAAAGCATTTGTCCTTGTCAACAGGCCTGATCAAAGTCACACACTGCACCGGGATGTCATGTATAGTGTGAGATGGTATAGATAGACTATCAATATTTTCATTGGCCAAGTGAAGCGGCTGCGAACAGAGCGCGACTGCAATTTCAGCAGATACTGCACCACGTTTAATTAAGAGGACAATACGGTCAAGGCATGTTTCGGTTACACGTGTGTCAAGGTATTGATTTGGCATCAAGGAGGAAACATTGTGACGCTGCACCCCGCGTTGATAAGGTGCAAGACTTGCCTTTCCATTAGTGTCACGTCCATGCTGAATGTTGGAGGAAGACAAGCCTTGGCTGCGATTGGAACAGCTTTTAACTTTCTATAAAGATGCTCCCCATAAATCCTCTTATTTCAATGTCCAAAAAGCAGATATGTGAGGTACAATCAATGCTGTAAACAAAACTACACCAACTAATAGATATATGTGGCCTATTAGGCTCATCTTTATTTCATTTCATGATAAAACTGGGCTATTTGCCTAAATTAATCTTGTACCTCACATGCAGAGAGAGCTTGTATCACCAAGTAACATGCTTTCCTCTGCTAATCTCGCCTTTAGCACCATAATAGTTCCCGGTGAGGAAAATATTCTGTCCTCTTTTCACCTCTCTGACCACTGGGAAGTACAGTAAGCCACCTATGAGCGGTAATTTGTCTTAATCATCAGCCGTCTGTAACAGACAAACTGGATGCATTCGTGTGGAGTCTGGCACGGGGAAAAAAAACCCAACAGCCAAGTATTATCATGCATTAAGATGGATCGTCAAATGACAGCAGAAACAAAAAGCAACATCTATCTCTTTATGAATAACCTTGCCTGTTTCAAACTGGCGTGGGCTCGGGGGACAGTTTGGATGCATGTGTGTCCATATACACACACAAAAATCTAGCTGTAGCAATAAGCTTGGTCATGCCTAGCTCTTTCTTCTTCATAACAGGAGTCGTTATCCTGACAAAGAAGTGGTAACAACTGGATGGATTCAAAGATACATTCATCTTCATGACAGCCACTGTTAACGAACAATCCGCAGACTTTGATCTGAGACTGCCATTGATTAAGATGTTATGTACTTTGTGTGAAACATCACTGGAATCCGTTGCAATCTGCTATGAATTTAAGATGACTACAGATGCAGCCTTCTGCTACGATATAAAGTTTTTAAAGCCACCTTTCATGTCTACAGTGGGTGTCTTGTACTCCAAAGCCATATTTTGCAATGGGGTTTCCTTTTAAAACATGGCCCGTGCACTGTAACCCAAGTTTGTCTCTGCAGCTTCATCCTGTCATGATAAATTGACAGCGCTTTTGAGTGCTTTTCTACCTTAACGGACAAAGCGCTTTACAACTTGTGCAACAAAACCTGCTTTTACAGCTAAGCCACAGCCGCCCCATGTCTGGACTCCACTGGCTCAAAGAGGCAAAAGTCTAGTGATTGCGACCCTAAACTCCATGACACACGGCTGGGACATACAAAAGAGTGGACTATCACTCAAGTGTTCTTCCATTATGGGAACACCAGAACAAAGTGACACCCTCACCTCTGACTGCCTTTAAAATGGAAAAAAGCCTGGAGAAGCTAACCACACATCTCTGCACATCTTTAGGACACTTATGGGATGCATGTACCCATTTGGGTATCTATTAAAGCCTAACCCTATCCTGTACCTCTCAGTGGGATTTCACACTTTTCTCAACCACAAGAGGCCTCTGTTCCACACAGCAACAACATAATCAGTTCCTAGGAGAGAGAATAACCACATCAGATCAAACCTAGGAGGGATTGTGAAGGTGTCCCAACTAGCACATGGGTCTCAACACCTGGATCTGGGGGGCCCATGTTTCGCTGGGGAAAGATGGCCACAACTGCTGGGAAGAATCTAGAAACTAGGCAAAGCAGCCAAAACCTTTGATGCAGCATCTGAATTCTGTGAGGAGCAAGATCGAAAAACATCTTGCAAGCGCAAGCAAACAAGGTGGCAATGTGTCGACGGAGATGCTGCAGGATGATATCTTCTCTCTATTTCTATCTGAGGTAGCCACATGTCTAATGTAGTGAACCCTTATGGAGCCTGTGGGCTTGTGAAATGCCAACAAGGGCCTGCCACCTGCCCAGTCAATGAAAAGTGTCTGACAGGGTTGCTGATAGCTCATCAACAGTGCGAACAGGAAGCTCAACTTGAATGGACTCATCAAGAAACTCCCTCCTGGTTTTTGCCTCTACAGCTGATCTGCTGCTGGTGAATCATAGAAAGTGCCCTGCAGTCCACTCAGAGCAGCATTCAGAGTCGGGAGTTTAGATTGGGCCAGAGGGTCACATCTGTAAAGAGGAAGATTTCCCCATGTTTGAAGACAGATACGCTACTTAGCTGCTATGTTCTTTAGTAAATGACAGAAAGTGGATGCCAAGTTACAGCATGATGTCCATTTATGCAACCAGTAATTGGAGGAATGGGTAGGTCAATCAGCCCCAGCCATAACAGCCTCTCAGTCATTCATTCACACTCTCATTTCCTTGATTTCCATCCTCAATTTCCTTTCACTGAGTGCACATCATCATGCCTCTGTGGCTGAATGGATCCACGCGTTGAGCCGATTCAACTTGCCTCTGCTGCATTTCACCAGTCCCATTCACAGCAGACTATGGTAAATGTGATTAAGAGGGGGAACAATATGAAGAAATTGATTGTCTATTGCGCAACGCACCACGTTTGGCTCCTTGTTTGCTCGTCTGGTGATGGAATCCTGGATGTATTGAGTGGAGCCAATCCCCTGTGTTGCCTGAGTGGATCATGGGGTAAGCTCTTAATTACTCTGAGGGACAGCTCAGTGGCATTATGAGCCATGCAAACACACAAACAAGAAATCAGGGCGCACTGAGCTAAGAGGATGACGATTCATCCTGCACACTCGCAGCAAACGCAGCATGTAAACACAAGATAATGCACATTTGACAGCGTGCCTCAAATTTTGAGCGACAGCAGTTACTGTTGTTAGAATCCAAATCTTTGTACATCTAAAGAAAAGAGAGAGGACTAGAAAATGACAAAGTATGCAAAAGGCCAACATCAGGTTCGCAAGGAGATAAGACAGCGTATCCACCAGGGTTATTATGTGAACAATTCTGCAAATAAAACTTTGTACTGTATTTTTAGAAACCAAACTCATGGAAACTAAGTGCTTCCCACAGCCAGAAATGATTAAAACTCAGCGAACAAAGACAGCGTTCTCCTGGTTTGACATCATTATATATCTCCCTAATGAAAATGTGCACAAGCATACGACTGTACAGATGTTTGGGAAGAATCTGTGTCTGCAAACTCCAAAACATTCGCTGTAAAATGAGCAGAAACATGGACAGAGAGTACAGTAAAAATGTATTTCTAAATGATCTGCCATCAAATTTTTAGTGCATCGTCCAGGACTAGCACAAACCGGCCTCTTTGAAACTAAATGATCACACCAAAATCCAAGCGATCTTCACCGAGGCAGGCCCGAACACAGCGGCCGCCCCAAGGTCGCAACATGTGAGCTGAGATCCTCGAGGGAATGCAAACTGGTGCTCTGCAGCTTCCTCACCGGGTTCATTTCCCACTCACACAAGAAGCCATGTCAATGGCCTTCACTCATCAGTGCCCTCAGAAATCTGCCACTGCCAGGCTGCATGGAACAGCAACAGTAAAATCAATAACGTGTTTTCAAACCTTGAGAGAGGCGAGGGCGGCGCTTCATGTTTACTGCACCGCAATGAAAACAAAATCCATCAAGTTTTGTGTGAGCCACCTTCTTGCTGTGTATTTGTTTTTTTGTCAGTATTTAGGGTGTTATTTCTATGAGGAAACAGGGTAAGGAGGGTTTGAAAAAGGAAGAGATAGTTGCAATTACATAGAAATATGTTTATATTTGACTTCCAGGATGTATATGTTGAAGGTAGCTTTGCAAATGTTAATGTTCTATCATTCCAGTATTTTGATTGAAAATGAGGACATTATGTCGAGGGAATCATTTATTTAATTGCGCTGCAGAATATGAACGTGGAATAACATCAAAGGTCATGGTGATAGGAATTGCTTTATTGTAGTGCAGAGCTCCTTTTAGCTAATCCAGCGACTTGTCTTCTCCATGGAAAGTGTTTGAGTTCGCAGAGAAGCTGACAAGCAATTTCATATGGGTTTCTATACGAGAATAACGAGCCAGGCCGCCACAAAGCTATAGATATCTGTTTGTCACCATGAATGCTATGCTGGTTTTAGTTTCTCCCCTGCAGGCTTTTGGACAGCCTTTACCAACATTGCCACAGAGTTAATGAAATCTGAATTGGGCTGCGCCTATCTCATTTTGCAGACACCTCTTTGTTGCATATGTTGCAAGAGAACCTTTAACAAGTCTGTAGCACAGGTAGGAAATGGTCTGATCTCTGGGTCCACATCATGCTCAAAGCAGGGGTCTTCACGGGTGCAGAAATGTGCACCCGATCTGAAAGGCTTGCTTTAAGACACTGCAGTTTCTTGTTTGCTGTCTGTTCAACAAGCACGCAAAACTTGCTGAATCAAAAGCAAATGTTTTTGGAAACTGTCATCATGCCATGCCAGGACGAACAACCCCACACTGTGCTGGTTAGTGCACTGTTTACATGTCAATTTCTTTTTGCAGTCTCCTTCCATGAATTCCTGCAACTTACTGAAGTGTGCATACAGGAGCTGAAAAGTCTTCCTAAAGAGACTTCACGCTCTTGCCGATTCCACAGTTGGACAGCCCTGAGCCCTTGTGGAGTTATCAAAAGAACAAGCATCAAAGTTTCTGCAGCTGTGAGGTCAGACACTGGGATTGGGTGCATCACTCACACTTATTCATACCTGCAGGCCATTTAAGGGATTCGGCCCACCTACCTCATTTAGGTTTGCACCGTGAGACGCAAAAAGCACGTGGTATGTTCAGGAACAAGAATTGTTCTTTGGAGACTCTGATACCAACTCCATTTTGTTTTTTATTCTGGTGAAAAACAGTTTACAAAATACTTCTGCAACTATATGTATTGTTTTAATGCAGGGGAAAGATGCACCGGTGTGACCCAGTATGAGGTAATGTACGATACTCACATTGATGTGACATGTACCCCTATCCTCCCGACTGTGTCCCATTTCAACACTGCGTGGATGCAGAACGGTGACGTTCCCTTTTTCTCAAAGTTTGTAAGTGAGCACTGTGGAGCTCTCTCTCTCTCTCTCTCTCTCTCTCTCTCTCTGTGTGTGTGTGTGTGTGTGTGTGTGTGTGGGCAAAGCCCCGCTCTGTTCTGAAACATATTTCTAGACCCCGATGCTCGAGCTGTGGGGGAAGAAGAGAGGGGAGATAGAAATGTAAGGAGCTGCTGTGGTGGCGCCACAGTGATCTGAGGGGTGCCATGGAGACGCCTGTCATGGGGGGGGGAGTCCTGTGATGTTGACGTGTCTCTGTCTGCAAAGGCTGACAATCTGCTAAAGTCAAACTCCTCAGATGAGTGCTCCCTGTGTGTGTACGTGCATGTGTGTGTGTGTGTGTGCATGCGGATCTCTGAATATGTGTGCAAGGGCGTGTTTGTGCATGAGTTTTGCTCACTGCGTAGGTGTGTGCCTGCTCTTTGTAGGTGTCTACTTTAATTTGAAAATATCCAAAGAAGGTTCTGCCTGCAGCACAGTGACAGGTTCAAAGGCAAATCGACCCAATTAGGACCAAAAATGGTATTCTCATTTAGAACCCATGAGAACAAGTAGATGCAGCCACAGAATCACAACACAAAAGCATGTTATTCTTGTGCTGCTTGTGACTGACAAAAGCGAAAGTCTTGTATAATTCTACTTTATTGCCTGTGATTGAACGAGTGGAACTCAGAACTCGATCTGAATGGGCCTTACTGTCTGTCATTATCCGCGGTTGGACTACGCTCTGGACGATTTCGACGCTACCCAAAGCACTCGTAAACCTAAAGAAAGTAGTCAAAGAAAAGACTGTTTTTTTATTTTTCTGAAAAGGTGAATCAGACTTGTCATGAATTGATTTTCTAAAGGCATAATCAAGTCACATCATTTGCCTTGACACTGCTATTCCATTCATGTCCTCACTCACATGGCATTATTAGAAATGTCAACTAACTACAATTTTCCAGACTGACATTTTAATGAGTTTAGCACTTTTTGGCCAATGCACCTGCAGTTTGGGTGCAGATGAGCTGTCTCACACTGCTTTGAAAAGTGACAGTCGGAGGCTTGATTGTTCAGACAGTTTTACTGCATGACTCATATCGCCATCTGGTATTCAACATAATATGGGCAACTGTTAACATAACATGGTATTGGAGCGTTTGCTTTTTCTGTCGACCCTTTAACGTTTGTTCAATGCAACCACAACTTGGAGCAGACTCTTACATTTTCAGTCACGACTCCGTCCTGCACTACCTGTTCCTGAGTCTCCTCTGAACTCTTGATTTGTGGTTTGATGCACTGCTTCCTAACTCCCAGCCAATCTCACCCATATTGTTAAATCAATATGTCTGCTGACGAATGTTCACCCTGACAGATCGTGGGTGACAAAAATCAACTCAAACATTTGCTGGATGTCCACTTAACAATCCATTTGTATATAGAGGATGAGGTGATTGGGCCAACCTTGGGTACACTATCCCTATTTCAATTACAGGAGACCTCTCCCATGGGTGAGGTTGAAATAGAGTTCACGTCAACAGACACACAGCCTTCACTTCCATGTTTTAGGAATTAGGGGAACTGGTTTGAATGGATTAATTCGCTGTGGATTGTGTTTGTGTTGGATGGGTTACATTCCCTGCATTTAAACTTGCAGCCACACGCTTTTCAATTAACAGGCAGCATAATGAGAACTTGCAGTAAATCAGCACACTTCAAATCACGTCAGTGCTAATGTTTATATTACTGAAAAAACAATTCAATCTCATTTTTCTGCTATATTTTTTCAAAACCTTTCATTTGATCAAACTTTTAACATAAAAAAATAACATCCACTTGTTTATAAATGATAGCAATTACTTCAAGCAGTGGAATGTAACAAAGCACATTTATTCAAGAGTCCTTGAATAAAAATTTAAGGTATTTGTACTTTACTTGAGTATTTCCATTTTATGCCACTTTATACAGTAGTTCTACTCCAAAAGTTTGTATTTAACTATTTACTCCACAACAATTATATGACAGCCTTAATTATTAATTACTAATATGTGAAGAGTCAGATTATTAGTAGAAAGTATGATCAATTTATATTAGTACTATATTTATATTACTGTAGCACAAGTTATAGTCAACAAATATGGATGTATTATGATGATGATGATAATTTTAATTATGGTTATTAAAGGAGTTATAGCTGGAGTGTGGGACTTTCACATACAAAGAAACATCCTTTACATTGTTACAGTCTCTTTCTTGCTACCCAGTTGTATATAAAGCTGTTAAAATGAGCTCCCTTGACTGGCTGCTACATTAAAGTGATGCTTAGAAATTAGTGCATCAATAATCATAATCCAATTCAATAATTGTTATTTAGAAATGGGCCATTCTGCATTATGAGTACTTTTACTTTCAATACATTTTGATGCTGCTATTTCTATACTTTTATTAAGGTAAAACTTAGAATGCATTATACTTGTAATAGAGTTTTTGCCACACTGTGGCATTGCTACTTCCACTGAAGTCACACACCTGAGCACTTCTTACAACACTGATTCTTTCAGAGTTAACTTATTCAAAAATCTCCATATGTGATGCTGGAGCGGTATGGGGACAAAAAAGAACACACTGTGAGTGAGAACTTGTGAGAGTCAGCAGGGAGAGGGAAGTTATTAGTGAGAAACTGTGTTATTTTAAAATTTCTGACTCATCCCTATTTACTTGTACCTCTCTGTCAGCATGAGAGTTGATAAGTACGACAAGAAGCTAAAGAATTTTGAAAGTAATGCCAGTATACCTCTACATAATGTCCCACACTGCAGTGTATTAAGGCACACTCTTAATTGTAATAACGGAACAGCTATTAATTGCATATTTCTGATTGCATGACTGCATTGGTGATTTTAGACAGTGAAATTCAACTGCAAGTTTCTTGTTTGTGTCAGGTATGTTACCTCACTTCCATCTCGCAATAATATGACAAGATTAAAAAAGAGGGAAATCGCTGAAAGCGCCTCTCTCGCTCTCATTTCTCACTGAAAGCATAAGTAGCCTCCTTACATGACAATACCATCATCTACGTCTCGAGGGAAATCTGCTAAGTGTGTCTCTTTTGGGGTTCTCAATGCAGGCTAGGCAGCTCCTTAGCTAGCAAAAGGTATTAGACACAATAAGCGAGCAGACAAATGTGCCATGAGGAGGCTTGGCTGGCAAAGACGGCCAAATTCTCCAGTGGAGCATGAGCAATTCTCGACATAAGCACATCTATGTGTCTAGAGGGGCCCCGAGCTGAAGTCCAATGTCCTCATAGCTGCAGCAGCCAGCAGCCATGAGCCCAAAAATTAGGCTGAAGAAGCGGATAGAAATGGAGAAAAATGGAGACGAAACAAAAACTTGTTAAGGGGCGGGCTGGGAAATAAATGCAGTCTATATTTTTAGGTCCATACATCAAACGTTTGTTTCTAGGCTGATAGGTGCAGCCCTACTTCTGTAAGTACTTACTGCAAAATTTGCTCAGGCTATTTTGCCTCCACAGAGGAAATTATGGTGAAAAAGGACAACACAGTCTTATGAAATCCATGAAATGAGCAGCGGCACTTAATTTTACAGCCCAGTGGTCACTTAGTACTTACAACGGTCTTGTGAGGTATCCCTTTTCATATAATGAGAAGAATCGTAATTAGCTAGTGACGACTCTATAATTGTGCTGCATTTAAAAATGCAACAACCTATTTTAAAAAGACACTAATTACATATGGAATAATCTGTAATGGCACAGTGTGGTTAATACCTGTGTATTTATTGTCGGAAAAATTCAAATATTTGAACCGATGATGGCGCTAGATGACAAGTCAGGATCACCAAAGGTGTTACAATTCATCCTCAGGAGAACACAAATGTCCAAACCGTGGCATTCCATCCAACAGTTGCGGAAAACAGCTCACAGAACGTCAATTGTGATGGCACTGGAGTAAAAGTCAAGCATGAACAAAGTCATTAGGGTACATCGGCTGGGAAACGTGACTGTCGGTCGGAAATTCAACAGTTGTTGAGATGTTTCATATTTCTTGTGAGCCATAGTATGCTATTCCTACTCCACCTCCTTCTTTTAATCAATGCAGAAATTTGCTAAACAATTTAACACTTGAGCTCTGCAGACAGCTTTATTAGCAGTCAACACAACTCTTCAACACCAAACTATTTCATCCACAAACAGACCGTAAAAAGGCCTCACAGGTGCACGGCGGCATGTCAAAATGCACTTGAACAATGACATCAGTGCTAAGTGCGTGACAAACCTCCGTGTTGGGGGGCAACGTGTAAGAGAGCAGACCTGAGCTACTCCCTGTCACACACTCATCTGCATCTGTCACATTCTCCGTTTGCAGGCCCCCCGGTCATGTCACACAGACGTGTGAAAATAGTTGCTGAGAGAAAAGCGAAGAGGGAGAGGGAGGGAACCGGGGCTGGGAGTGAGAAATCAAGCAATGACGAAATGAAAGGAAGTGGGCAAAACAGGGGCGCAAAATAAAGAGAGCAGGAAAGAGAAAGCGGGGTGGAAGGGTGGAGAGAAAATCACCAAATCAACTTGACAAGGAGCTTTGATAGCTGTGCCAGACAGCTTCCAATTCAGAGCATCCAAACTTCCCATCTTAAATGTAATTTAGACAGCGATACAGAGGGATTTCTTTAACAACTCACGCTCACTCGTACTCAGGCATGTTAAATCTTTAACAAATTTCCAGATTGTCAGATCTTCCGCATCCGCAAGTGAATTATGTTTAGGATGTGCCAGCATTGAGATTTGACTTTAAATAACAGTAAATTCTGCGCATTATAGTGACACAAGCAGTTTGTTGTAACTCGCGCCTGTCCCCACGAGATAAGAAATGAAATAGAATGCACTGACGGATGGGGAGTTCTCTGAAATGACGCCACAGGGTGTATGTATCGATATTAACAAGCTACGTATGCTGGTTATTTAAAAAGGATGAGAGCATCCTTCGCCTGCAAGACCGAGAACAAATTACCATTTGAACAATTAAAAACCTACATCAGATGCACTTAACCGCGGCCTCAAATCATCCAGCAGCAAAAACTCTGACATCATATTGACACACCAATTAGAAGAGTCATGTAACACCCCCGGTAATATCACCAGACGTAATTGCAGAGCTAAAATAGAATGATGGCTGGATCAATACAGAAAACCTTAGAGGGAGAGTGCGCGAGCGTGAGAGTGTGAGAGCATGTGCGCGTGCGAAGGCGAGGCCGCGCTTCATTGTGTCGAAGTCGATCTGTGGAAAGAAAAAAAAGGTGGGAGAGGGTGGTGGGAGGAGGGTTCCCGAAGGATACCACCATTTCATAGCACAGTGCCCGTCGGTACCTCCTGGGCTGGAACTAATTGGTGCGAGATTAACTTTCCAGTGGGATATAATGACCCCGAGCGCTCCCACACATCTTTGGATCAGTGACATCGGAAGAGGCCGGTTTCCATGCCACGCGCTGAAAGTGATTACTTGGTCCTGGACAGCCCGGCCGCCACGTTAGCCCGGTGGGACAGAAAAAAAAAAAGCATGCTATCTGTCTGTTTATGAGAATGTGGGACGCCTTCTTTGTGCGCTGCACCTGCAGCTGCTGCGTGGCGGCTACATCGGACAGGATCACCAGAGGAAGGTCTGCATAGAAGTTGCTGCTCACTCATGAACATTTTAGCGTAATGAGAGCCATGAATTATATCAGTGAGGGTTTTTTTTTATGTCATCTGGAGCAGCTATAGGAGGATGGTCAGAATAAATGCTTATTGTCTCTAGTTTGTGGAAAGTAGGCAAATGGCATCTCCCTGCAGAGCAAAAGTGAGGACAAATTGGTGTTCTTTCATAGCTGCGTGTACACTTTCTGATTGTGCTTACGCGGCTTTGTTTTCGGTTACATTCGTCCTCAAACAGCTGCTTGTTTTTCCTTGCGCCCCGCTCCCACTTCCACCACCCGATCTCGACAACCTGAGGGCAGCATCGGTCAATTTCAACGTTGCGCTATCGGTCGATATCGGACAGGTTGGTGTTGACATGTTGATCTCCACCACCATCGATCCAGCCCCTGTTTGATTATTGGATGACGGCTTGTTTTGACAGGATTAGTGCTCCAACCTGCGACTTCACCCAGCCGCACTGCTGTTTGTTCTTTTGCAAAGTTGGTGCTGATCCACATGGCAGCACAGGGCATTTCACCTTGATGAGAAACTCGGCACCGTCGCCGCTGCAGCCGCTTTCTCTAATGCTGCCCTACAACTTGATTCAAGAGCGGGACTTAAAAAGGAGTTACCTATCAAGGGAGCAGAATGATCAGTTAGTATAAAGCTGTATTCAGTATGTGAGTAAGATTCATCCTGACTTCAATAGATCTGGGAATTATCCAGGCCTTCTCTGAAACAGCAGATACACAAACAATCAATTTAAATTGTAAAAATATATGATTATATTCCAGCTGGTGAAAAATGCACTTGTTTTGACACACAAGTGCATTAAGCTGATTTTAAAACGAGATATACCTTACTCTTTCTGTCCCTTTCAAGCTGATCTATCATTTCCTTCCCTTTTCAAAATGAACATGAATGAAAACACACACAAAAACGTGCATCATTGCTGTCCCTTTCCTGCCATTCTCATCTTCTTCACACCATCTCCGCTCCTCTTCTGCATATTCTCCAGAGACAAACAATTGTCAGTTCTGCCCAAGATGCCACAGCACATAATGGGCCTTTTGTCGGGATGCATAGTGGCCATGAAAAACAGAAAAGTCATTCATTCGGAAAGGAGAAAGGAGCCATCTCCTGCTAACGGTTTGAACTGAAGTCAGATGTCCCAGTTATCACAGCAGACTTGACAAGGTGCAGCTAGCACAACTCATTTCACCTGTCAACAGCGGGTGTATTGACACATGGAGGGGAGACGGCGCTTTCACAGGTGAGTGGCACAGAGTAGTGGAAACCGTTTTGTAGGGTAACCACACTATTTGTGGGTCATATCTCCTTTCAGGATGTGTAGCCGTTCACGGTGCTTCAACAGCTCCTCTCAATCAATGAAACTGTTGCGTTTGATTTCCAGCATGGCATCCTATCTTTATTTCAGTAAAACCGCGATGTCCAGGCCTCATCAAGCCTGCAGTCAACTCGGGACAGTGCAATAAATGAACAGACAGATGGCGACGCTGCTCAGGAGGAGGCAGAACTGGTTGTGAAGGTTGCACTGTCTCCAACATGAATGACTGCAATACCTTTTCATGTGCACGGGCATACATACAGACAAGGAAATCGCGTTGAAGTGCTTCACGGGGTTCTATTCTCTTAATAAACGTATTCATCTGAGTGTAAACCAGACATGCAATGTGACATGTTGTTAGTGCACAATAAAGTGGCTCTTTGTGCATTTACAAAGATCATGGCAGGATAGCAATTTCAAGTCGTCTTCTCACTTAAATGTCCTCGTGCTCGGAGGGCTTTTCAGAACTCAGATGGGTTTGTTGTCGCTGATAGATCAGTGTATTCAGAGCTTTCTTTTCTCCTGCAGGAGGGAGACACACACACACACACACACACACACACACACACACACACACACACACACACACTAACTCTCTGTACATTGCTGGATTAACAGTGCAACCAGAACAAAAGGCATGCAACCAAGAGGCTAGTAATGGGATATTTCTGAATATGCTACAAGAAAAAGTGTCTTAATGCATGAGTTGGGATTAGCAGGACGGGAAACCTCTTAATAATAAAGACAAGCATTTGGATCAGTGGTAAAACTATTTCCATTATGCATTATTCCTGATATTTTTAGGTAGGCCACAGAATAACTGTTGTTTTTTGTGCATTAATGAGTGTTGCCTGGCTATTTCCCTGGGAGAAACTATTTATAGTTATATTGTAACAGCAACACTGTGCGGCTGGTCCCTAATTGTACCATTTGCACTGCACGGGCAAAAGAGCCTATATAATAATTACTCTTAAATACACTGCTATATCTCAATCCCGGCTGGGTACCGAACTTTGATACTTTCGTTCCACCGACTGACCAGTGAGTATCGAAAACTACCTTGTCATTCGGTACCAAATTTTGATACCTAAGGCGTGAATCCTATCAGTGTCAGTAAGTGGTGAGTTGGTTCACCACATCGCCCACCGCTGCATCGTCTCCTCGGAGCTGAGACGGGGAGCGTTCCTGATGGCAAACACGGTGTTGCTTACAAACCAACAGGTGAAAGGAGAGAAATACACCTGAAGCTCACGTGGTGGATGGTTGTCAGACCCCGGACAGCTACAAAGGAGGAGGTCTGACTCTGCCGCTATTTTACGAATACAACAAACATCACCCACATTGCCATTCCCTTCTTATTTCGATGAGGCAGACTGGATGCTGCAGTGGCCTGTTGCTGTTTGTTATTAATGTTCATTTTGACATTTAATTATATTTTTATACAGTCCAATACTGTACAAATATTTCACCAATTTCTTCATTTAAGTGCACAGGGTAAAAACAGTTTCTCCATAATTATACACAAATGCATGGTTTAGATTTCTGGAGTTGTTGAGAAATGTACAGTTTACAGTAGAAATCAGTCATGATTCAACTCAAACGCAAAGTGAATACTGCCAGTTACAGTAGAAAGAGGAACAGGCTGTGCAGGTTTAGAAGGTGCCAACAGGACAAGACTTTCGTAGCCCTTTACTATAAGAGACACATGAAATGGAGCTACTGAATGAAGGTGATGCTGTGGTAATCAGTGTAAGACAGCTGTCCCAGGTTAACTCCCTCATCATCATCACTCACAGGAACTGCAACTGTAGTCCTGTATTTATTAATACTAAAACAACTGAACTACGTCACATTTAAGTGCTAAATGACGTTTCAGTTTACTCCAAACACACGGTCCATGAGCAGAGGAGGCAGTTATTTATCATTAAACAACCAAAAATATTGAATTCAATTCCCATTTCTAGCAGATACGTATTCACCAAAGCCAAGTAGTTACTGATGGAGTTTAAACCAAATCAAATGATAGATGACATCCAGGGAAACTGATGCTTTACCGTATGAAAGGGGCACAAGACAACAAGCCTAGCCTCCTCTCAGCCTCTGTCACGCTCAGGTAAAAACTGATGAACGGGCCACAACACTGCTGCATATTCTGCATCCCTTCCAAACACTGAAAATGGGTGCGCCATAACCAACCTCATGCAAAAATTATTTTGTTTCACACAGGATTCAACTCGTAACAGGACTCAGCGGGCTGCACGCATATTTATTTACATCCATAATTTATTAGCATGAGGTACAGACAAGAAATTGATATTTTGTGTGTCCAAACTGACCAAAACTCCAAACACACTGCCCGACAAACAATGCTGAGATACAATAAAGAAACACAACAATATTTTCCTTCCTTCAAATCTTGGATAGTTCTTGCAACATCTGGACACAGTGGAGGGTTAAAGAAACACAGTATGTTCGCAGATCTTAAATTGTGTTGATTTAGCCCTGATGCACATGCAGGATATGGCCCCATACGAGAAGCACATGGGATCACGCAGCAATTGGAAAGCAGCATCTCAAGATAATAGTGAACAACGGAAAGATATGTTTCCTGGTCATGAATTCATCCCGGATCTTGATCAACACTCTGCCCTTTTCAATCCTCCCATTCCTGATTTAGTTGGAAGGCCAATCAAAATAAATGAGGAGAATTAAAGATGAGGCTGTGGCTCACACACAAACGAATCTTTAAAAACACGCATCCAAAGGTGGCGTAAAAATGCTGTATGTAACGAACGAGTATCCAGGAAAGTCACAACAATGATGTTTTAAAAAAAATCTAAGCCAGCCAGTGTTCTGAAAGTCAGAAATGAGTGGAAAATGAGATTTCTGTGTGTGTGTGTGTGTGTGTGTGTGTGTGTTTGTGTGATAGAGAGAGACTGTGGTGATGCACACAATGGGAGGACAAAATACATGCCAATAGACTGGTGAATAATTCACAAGCTTACCAGGCTGAGGTTGTTAGGCCTTGTTTTGATAATGCGTCTCCAAACCACAGAGGAGGAGGAGGAGGCAGTCTGAAGGGGCTGAAGAGTGGAGGGACAACCCAACATCCTGCTTTGCCGCGCTTTGTTGAGTCAAACCTGATTCAGCAAAGCACGAGCCATTTACTCTTTTATGAAGATTTATTTTGCCTAAATGTGTATGTTTTTTTTCTTTTTGCAGCCAAGAAAACAAATGACTTTTGACTTGACTTGACTTTTCCTGAATGGCTTCAAATTGGAGGCACCGACGATGGTTTGCGCACCTCTGACAGTGTTTCCGCTTGCATCGTCAGCACTGCTGCCGCCTTAATGACTTTGTCATTAGATTTTGTCACTTGTGTCGACCCCTTTAAGGTGCTTTATTTGCAAGGAAAGCGCAGAAATACTGTAGAATGAGGCACTTTGAAATCAGCTGCATTCCTGTGCTTACAACTCTCGAGCTCTCATGACAGCTGCTGATTGAAGTTCAGACCAATGACTCAAACTCATCACAACCCCTCACACACACACACACACACATACATCTGATGCTCTTCCTCTGTATTCTTGAGGTACTTTTCCAGCTCTATTAGCAGTAAAAAGCCTGTTATTCATCTTGTTTTCTGACTACTGCTTCTCTTTGTTCTTCCAGTTTAGTTTACTCAATGATACTTTATGGGGTTTGCTATTTTCCATTCCAAAAATCTAATCTCCTTAATGTAACTCATGTTGCAAATGATCATGTCATGGAAAAATACAAAATAGCAATAGCAGATCATTTCGAGACTTTTGTGGCTTTGCTGTTAGGAAGTATTTGTAAGTAATTGCTGACTTCAGATGGAAGATGAGATATTTTTGTTTTGCTTTTCTGGAGTGTGTTTGACTCTGCAGAAGCACAGGGGAGCAGCGGCGGTGCACACACAGATATGCTGCACCATGCATGCACAGCATATTAAGGAAGGAAAGGAGTTTTTAATGTGTAGACCTCCTTCACTGATGTAATGCGCGGGACAAAAACACCTCTCAGCGTTGCACAATGTGTTTGAACAGCCCCTGCAAAAGGATCATAAACTTGACTCCCCTTTAAAACAATTTCACAAAAACACAATAAACATGAAGACAGGATTTATAGCAGGGCTGTTATCGTCGATTGCATCAGTCTTAGCTTCAGTAAGCAGCGGAGCGTATGCAAGTCGCGTTTTCCCTAAAATATGCTAACATATTACCCTCAAAGAATTAAGGTGACCTTTGACCCTGACACAAACAAAAGGTTTGCACAAACAATGAATTATTACATCCTGCACATGATAATTTCCATGACACCACCGTATGAATCATACAATACCAACATGACAGATTTACGGGGGTACACAAGGTACAATGCTAACAGTTGGGAGCTAAAGGTCAAAAGGAGCCAGTAAAAGGGGTCTCATTTCAACCATAAACCTAATCCAATTTCTCATCCAAAGACAGCTCGACAGCTTGAACGCTGACCCAGGGATAAGAGAAGCCAACCAGGCCACATGACATTTATCACGCGAGCATCCGTACCTCCACACTCACTGACACACCCCTTCAAAAACGGCGTTGGTGTGACAATATTTCATGTCACAGACGTCTTCACGTCGCGAAAAGGATTGCAAATGCGCAATTCAGTTGTAGCATAGCAGTCAAATGAAATGGCCTTTGGTCAATCAAACATATTTACAGCATACGGCATACAGTGCTCAATGGGCGTGAAAATGGTCATCAATGGAGGTCATTCGACCCCGGCTTTTCTTTACAACATGGTTTCCTCACACGCATGGCATCCTGTCACGCATGAAGGCTGAATATTTGGCCGCACATACATTGCTCTCCCACACTGCACACACATTTATGCCACAACAAGGAACAAAGTCACAATCTTAGAGCCTAAACAGCAGTTCAATAAAATGTAGTTACGGGTTGAAGACAATGTGCAGGAACCTTTAGTTATATATATTTTTTGTTATATTTTGCACCAAATTGACAATAACTCATCTCAAACTACAGATCTCAGTTACTTGTCGTTCATCAACTATCCAAGATCAGGAAAACACAGACATATCTCATTGTCGACTATCTCATTATAGACTTATCTATATAACCCACAATATTCAAAAACTTTGAACAGCCAGAATTTTGGGGTTCAGCAGCAACCATGAATCATGGGACCTTCATCGCATTTTGCAAGTTGCAATATTGGCTGATATATCATTATCAGATTTTCTCTCAATATATCAATATCAATATCGGCCTCAAAAAGCCTGTATTGGTCGGGCTTGCCTGATAATATAGTACTCAATACCATTGACCATATGCTCAATACAACATGCAACATTTCAGTGCCAACAGAGTCTGTCAGAAAACTCATTAAAACCACCAGGAAAAACCAGGTCTTGCACGATCGGCAAGAGTGAGTGAGTGCTTTGGATAGAAGTGTTATATAAATGTAGTCCATTTTCTATGCTGACCTAATTATCATGATGGTACCCTGATCATCGCAGGTTATCACTGGTAAGATGAGCGTAATTGAATCTTCTTCGTCTTTTTTTTTTTGATTGAATCATGACTAATTTACTGAGAAGTCCAGCACTAGCTGTGTGAATTGA